>NW_023596136.1:4361200-4447197 GCF_011947565.3 Pollicipes pollicipes | reverse complement strand
CTTTGAGGACGGCTGATACCGAAAGCGTCGAGAGTAGTGAATCTGGCCACGGATCTGCGACTGGGCATGGCTATTCGGTAAACAGCCGCCCAGCTATCCAGGTGATTGATGTCCTGAGTGATTTAGGAAATTTCACTCACGTCATTAGTGTAATGGTATATCATGATAGCCGCTTTGGTAAAGGTGTGGTTGATGGCACACTGCCGGCCTGCATGCAACAGCCCTGTTTGAGCAAGAACAGATGGTGAGTCTTTGTGCTGGTAGTGATGCTGCCTGGTGCATTTGGGTGCAGAGAAGTGTTACTTTGGCGAATTGTTGAACTTACAACAGCAATGTTTTGTGCCTTTTGCTTTTCAAGGTTTCCAGGTTTGGGTCACCTTGATGTAATACACAGATATCTTGGGTCATCAGCATAACTGGGCGGAAGCAGGGCCAAAGCCGTCGTGTCCACTGCTTAGTCACTCGACCCGCAGCTGACCTGCAGCTGACCTGCCCACGCATGTACTGCAGACACCTGTATGGCAGGGAACATCTGGGTGCGAGGCATTGGGCTGGTTGATGACATACTTTAACCCAGCTCAGGTGCGTGCCAGCTGTTCACACTACATTAATGCTTCATTATCATTCAAACATGAGGTGTAAAGTGCATTTGCGAGGAACGATGTATTTGCATTTGCGAAGTGCATTTGCGAAGTGCATTTGCGAAACCCATATGCATATAGATAAGACAGTAGTAACAGCCCAGTTCATCTTAGAAAAATAACAGAGCAATGGAGAGATAGACGCATGCTAAGGCATGCATGGTAAAGGCGCGTTAACGAAATATCAACTCATCTATCTTTTCATTTTCCTCGTTTTTCTTCGAGGAATAAGACATTGTTGTATTAAGCAACGTTTCAATGACTTTGTGGTTCTGCCAAACCAGCCGTGCAAAACTGCCAGCCTGGCACCCGCTCGTGGCACTCTAAACCCGCCGAGCGATGGCAACTGGCAGCTGGAAGCGTTTAGCCCAGCCAGAAACCGTTGTGTGCTCGTGTTTTGGCCCCTTCTCGCGATGTTCTTGTATATTCATTTGTGAGTTTAAGAACTTTACTCACATAAACATATTCAGTTATGGCGCTGTTATTAGTTATTATATTGCAAGTCCTATTTCCGTAATAACTTCTAACCACGTCCAGCTTGTTGTGTCCAGTAGCGCAAAACGTGATCCGTAATTGAAACTTGCATTGTTCTCAACATTGATTGACGGCCAGAACTATTGACCGCCAATTGACGGCCAATTTATTTCGAAATGGAGCTCACGGACGCCAAATGTGAACGGGTCGACGATGATATTTTTCGTGGCCTTAAACGCCGCGAGGCCTATGAGGTGGCAGAATTTGAATGACGCTGGGATGGCGCCATCTTTGGAGGTGTATAGAGGGTTTTAGGCCCGAAGAAGGCCAGGGCTATGAACTGCACCGAGTGACCTTCAAAACTGCCGAACGGTGGAATTGTTTGAAGTCTCATGTAAATGTGGAGCGCTCACTTTAAAAGGAATTGTCCACACTTAGAAACATTGAGACAAGCATCAGATATAACGTCATAAGTTCACTTCTAACTATTGGTGTACTAAGTAAAAATGACTGCTCTAGACAACACAGCTTTTCTGTTAAGTAAATGTGCTCTTCAGTACGTCCTTTTTTACTACGTCATTGTACCTCGCACAACATTGATTGAGAGCCAATTGCCGAGTGCTATATTTGGAAATCGTGCTCGCTAACGTCAGATATGAACTACTGAACAATTATATTCGTCATAGCTTCGATCGCCGCATGGCTGATGGAATGGCATTATTGAAATGACGTTACCATGGCTTTATGAATGCCTGGGTGACCTTAAAATAGTCCCCTCGATGTAGTCTGCACATCTCCGCGGTCAAGTAGCCAGTAAACTGGAGAGGTTTAGACCTTAAGAAGTGCAAAGCTGATCCGACCTGATCTTAAGAACTGCACCGAATGATATTCAACAGGACTGTTTCAGCTCAAAATCCCGCGCAGATATGGAGCACTCCCTTTAAACATAATCATTCCTTAAAACTTAGGCTCTCTACGCGCAGAAAATGATGGCGACCGTTCGCCAAACTCTGAGCGCTCGAATTTGGGGCGAGCATGCGCTGAAATTATTACCGCGAAGTTAGGGATACGCCAGACATGCTCATAATGAAACATGCGAATATTGGTACTAGTCAAAAACCTTCCGTTTTTTAGATCATTTGTGCTGTGTCATCGCTTATACGAATGTGGCCATGCTCTTCTTGACAATAAGCAGGAAACAGCGGAGTGGCGGTGTTCACATGATTTTATTGCGCCATGCATGCCTGGGTGACCTTGACAGTCTCAACGAGGTAATCCGCAGAAGCTTGCCGGTGTCAAGCTCAGAAACAAAACGATGTTTATTCTTCAAATGAGATTTACAAACGGCATTCGGTTATCTTCAAAACGTACACCTCAGATCAAGATCTGATACAGATGTAGGGTACTCCCTTTAAGCTTGATGAGGAAGCTACCTGCTCTGTTAGGGAATCCCTGCTATGTTGTGTATAGGACGATGAAATGAGTACCAGTGGTGCAGACATAATACAATGCAAGCAAAACTTTGGTTAACTCTGCAGGGATAACGTACTGGGTTACAGCCTCCGTGCCTAGAAGTGCTCAACAACCGTGACAACAACCGTGACATCCACAAGCGCATGCGTGTTTGCGTGACTGGGCGGGGTCGCACCTGGCGACAATATGGCGGTGCAGTTCAGTGTTTATGCTGCGCTGGAGACACCCCATCGATTGCAGTCGAGAAGATGTACCTCTGGCTGGTGATCGTCCTGGTAGCTGTCCTGCTGTCGGCCTGGAGGTCGACCAAGCGACCAGCCTGGAGTCCACACGGTGAGTCAACGCACCATCCGCCTAACAGCTTGCGAGGTGGAATACTTGCCATGTTCACTTCTGCGTTTGTGTTCCGCTTGGATGACGCTACGCACAATTAACAGGCGTCTGTAGAATCATTGCGTAGGTCAAAACCAGAAATATTTGCACACGTAAAGGAATGCGCGTATATTCTTGGAAGTTTTGCAAGAAGTCCTCTGCACTTACATTACGTTTTTTACGGCAGTCATTTTTGACGTTCTGGAAACACGGCGACCCAATAACTCAAGTTCCAACTCACTCCGCTCGGCAGAACAATTTCCAACGAATTAGTAATCATACTCATTGGTAAGTATATTTTTCGATTACTCACATGATATACTCTGTAGACTGAACACGTATGCACTTAAAGAAAAGTATATCCTAAGATAACAAGCGAATTTTCTGACATGCAACACCGGCTTGGTACAAAAAACAGGTATCTAACCCAGCTTAAACTGATTTACTTTACCATTTGTTTTGTTTACACAGCTTTGACTGAGGTAATGGAAATCGGCTCCCAGTTAACCGATAACCAAAGCAAAGTTGAAGTAATCAAAATACACACTTATCCCCAAGTCAGGTGAATCATAACGAAAGGGAACATTCCGTCACCGATTATCTCAGTGTTAAAAATATGAACGTTTTCTTCACCGATTTACCAAAGCTTTTCACCGTAATGCCTGCTTTAGTCACCAAATTCAGGAAGCTGATGTCTAGAGCGCACACTCGCACAAGATGTGCTGAGTTATCACCAAATAAGTGAAACAACACGCCAAATGAATATGAATCAATGGCACAAAAACATGGCATAAAATAGAGAACTTGTGTTAGAATTTACGGCGGTTATCCTGCTATCGAAAGCAGCTAAGCCAAAGCAGCTAAGCCTGCTATCCTGCTAAGCCAAAATGGGGCCAACTTCCGAATATTTTGAGACGCTGACGTTGTAATTCACCCTTGAGTTACGCTACTAGAGCTAAGCACGGCTTAAGAAGGCAGGGCTGTGAACTGTACCGAATGATCTTCAAGATGTCATCTTCAGTTCAAAACTCCATACAAATGTGGAACTCTCCCCTTACTCCAATTTAGAGTGCATGCACCAACTAGCATACATGCGGGAATGGCTTCTGCAATAGCGGGAATGCTTCCATGTGCACACGCACGGAAATGACACGTGCAAAATTCCACTCCTTTACTGACTTACTTGTGCACGGTCACATGGACCAGAATACCACATTTGGGACAAGAAAAGTATACAATCACGACTGGTGTCAGTCAGAAGCGAACACGGCGCTGCTGGCCCGCAAGAATCTGACGATCCTCTAGCAAGGTAATACGCCGAGTAATGTTCTAGTATTGTCGTGCTATCATACTATCAAAAATTTCCCAGTGGATGGCAGTGGAAGCTGGAATGACATTTTTGACATGTTTCCATGTCTGTGAAAGACTCGGTTAAAAACGCTCTTTTGCGTTAGGCGTGACACCCTCTCGTCTATAGTTGCCAGCATTGGGGAAAAATTGCTAAACTGTCAGCAGAATCAGAATGCTTGGCAGCATAATATCTTATTCGACGATCGGCAATAGCGTTGCATCAAACCGCCGATTTGTGAAACATCCGGGAATATTACCGAAAATACGGAGGGTTCGTGAGCCGGTAGGCAATTCCATCACACAATATTGATATTAGATGAAGTGCGCGGTTCCGTGCTTTTTGCTGTTGTATTGGAACCAGAGCCTGCGTCACCATTTGGGAGAGAAGGTGTCCACCCACCTGTCATCTGCCCAGAAACAAATGATCTGGTTGCCCTGCTGAAATAGCCATCTTGAAAATCATTCGGTGCTGTTCGGAGCCCTGACCTAAACCTCTCTAGCTTCTGAGATACATGCCCGCGCCGATAGGAGGCCCAGGATAATAGAGATAGAATATTCCATTGAAACCAAAAGAAAGGGCCTCAATATGAGTGAGCTTTGGGGCCACGCCCTCCCCCCCCCCGTAATGTTAGTGCGCCCCACACCCCAATATTTTGCTGGGCCACGCTATATTGAGAAGGCATGAGGTAACATGAGGCTAGCCCGCCATAATGGAGAATCTGACCCTTATACTCGCCCTTTGAAATGGAGGTGACTAAGAATTCTGTATTGTAACTTTGGCGCATAGAAATACATAAAATTGGAAGGCTACGTTGACTGTGTCCCTAAGGTATAGCTGATTACCCCATATCCCCATATTATTATCCCCATAGCTGCATAGATTATCCCCATAGCTGATTACCAATCCTTTTGGCTCCTACTGTTCTAACACTGTGCTGCCGAAAAGGAGGTACAAACATGACACCTCAGACAGCTCTGAATGGAGCAGAAATTCAAGCTCGTTTTTGCAATCGGCCTCGCGCTGTGAAGGTCGCTGGTTGAGCTACACGCTGATGTTGATGTTCCTGTTGATTTTGACGTTTCTTTTTTCTGAATGTTGGTAATAACGTTCCCGTTGCTATTGTTTCTATCGGCGCTGCTTCTCCAATCGATGTTGTTGTGCAGCATCTCGATGAAGGCGATGTGTTAGTTATTCAGCGTAACTGTTTGCTTCGCACAGGTTGTTTGACACGGGCGGTCATTTGCAGCAGCATAAATGACATTCTCATGGCACGTCGGAACTCTGAACGGATGATAGCTTTTTTGTCGACACAGAATGCAAGCAAGCCGTCTAATAATGCATAATGCAAGCTGCCCAGACGTATGGGTATCTTCTAAGAGAAAACCGATGCTGTTATGAATAGAATTAAGGAATCTGATGACGTCCAACAGCGTATTGTGAGAGTGAGTCCGAGCCCCTATGGAATCGTCCATAAATCAGGCGTAAAAATCAGGTTGTAGGTCCGCGTTATTAGTGGCAGTTGTTCAAATTTGTGCATAGATCTTATTGCAACGATAGGTACCACCTTGTCGCCTATGATGATGCCGAGTTGCTGTTTGTAGTGGTCTTTGTCAAATCTGATGGCCTTATTTTCGAGACAGCGGGTAAGAAGTCATGTAATGTCGACAGGTGTAACACCACAAATATCAAGTCGTTCTGGTGCTGCCAAATTAGGTCAGAGGCCGTTGATGCAGCCTCCACCAGCGGGATGCTGCCACACAGGTTGACGATATCGATGCTAAAGACTATGGCGTTCCGTGGAAGTTGGTAGCGTTACAAATTCGCATCCTTGATGGGCATACATGTTGTTGGAAAAGCCAACCAAACAGCAATGATTTTCAAAGTATTGAGGTTTGCCATGCTATACGAACATTGAGATTATACTCATATGTTACTTTTATATCAAACGGCCATGTAAAAAACCGTGTTCAGAGCAGACGGCTGCTTCAAACGACTTTATGTCGCCCTCATAGAGAACCCAAACAGCAACATCGACTGGAGAAGCAGCGCCAAGAATAACAACAGCAGCGGGAAGATCATCATCAAAATCAACAACAACATCCACGTCAACATCGACATCAGCACTGACGAGATCACAATCATCAAATCCACCAGCAGATACAACGATTCAAACAGAAGTTAAAACTCATGGAAAAAGCACTGTTGACGCTGACTGGTAAATTCTACCCGTTTTAGATCTGTACTTTTCGAATCTGTAAGCAAGGCCCATGACCAAAAGTTTTTTTTTCAAAATAGGCTTTACTTAACGACGATCACGTATGTAGTTATTGTAAGCATGTCATTGAAATTCAAACGACTGAGTGGAGTTATTAACATAGCAATGCATTTGCGATGTCTACCTCTTCAGCCAACAGTTTCTCTCATTTACAGGACCTCCACTGATGCCATGGGTGGGAAATCTCTTCTCCATGGGCTTGAAGCACGCCTACCACTACCGCACCTATGCTGATTGGGCCATGGCGTATGGTGCTATCTATCATGTCAAGATTGGCGTCATGCACCAGGTCGTCATAAGCGACCCCGAGGTGATCCGAGAAGCCTTCAGCCGACCTGAGCTCAACGGTCGACCAGACATTGAATTGCTCCAGTTCGTAGTGAGAGGAACGGGGCTTGCTTCTTCACAGGGTGAGCTATGGCAAGAGTCTAGACGTCTCACACTTCGTCACCTGCGGAACTTGGGGATGGGCAAGTCCAAGCTGGAAGAGTACATGCATTACCAGATCACCAGCTACATGGATGAGATTCTGGTGCCGAATTGCGGATCTGAGCTTGCCCTTGGCACGTCTCTAAACGTCGCCGTGATAAACATCCTCTGGAAGTTGGTCGCGTCGGAGGAGCTAAGCCTCACGGACTCCAAGGTCCTGGACACCGTCACCAAGCTTTCAGAAATCCTCGAGTTTGCCCAGGGCTTAGTAATTCTTGATGTGGTTCCATGGCTTAGCGACGTGCTGCCAAGCTTTGTCTTTAACAAGAGAAATGTTGAGATCGAATTTGAGAGCATAGTTGAAGATACGTTCATGCCCTCTATCAAGAAACATCGGGACGATCTTGACGTGTCCAGCGAGCCTCGCGACTACATGGAGGCCATGCTTCAGGAGCAGCAGAAACGACCAGACCTGTTGACCGACTGGCACCTCCTCATGTCAGTGATGGACCTTTTCATCGCCGGCAATGAGACGACGGCCACAACGCTGCGCTGGGCCTTCTGCCTGCTGTGTAACCATCCGGAGGTACAGCGGCGTCTGCAGGCCGAGCTGGACGACCAGGTGGGCCGGCAGCGGCTGCCGTCCCTCTCGGACAGGTCACGTCTTCCGTACGTCGAGGCCGTGCTGCTGGAGACGCTGCGACTAGCTGACATCGCGCCCCTGCTGCTGATGCACCAGTCGCTGGCGCCTGTTGACGTCGGGCGACACCGGCTGCCGGCCGGTGTCCAGGTCGTGGCTAACGTGCACAGCGTGCACCACAGCGAGCGGCTGTTCCCAGGGCCGCTGCAGTTCCGACCCGAGCGTTTCCTGGACGCCGACGGCAAGTTCCAGCCGGACAAGAACGTCATGCCGTTCTCAGTGGGCAAGCGACAGTGCATGGGCGAAGGCATGGCGCGAACAGAGCTGTTTCTTTTTCTTACCTGCTTCATGCAGAACTTTACCTTCCGCTGGCCAGAGGGGTTCATGCACGACTTGGGCGTAGATTTGAAATGCACGATCCTTCGCAGTCCCAAGCCGTACAAGCTCATACCAGAACAGCGCTGAAATAGAGACGGTGGAAATGACAGGGAGGGGCTGCTGGCTATTTATGACCAAAATATGTGGCAAGTGTTTCGTTCTGTCACCCAAAATAGACCGACGTCAAATGCCATGGCATGTGCTGACGTTTGTCATGTATGGCGCGTGATAGCCAAAGTGGCCTCTACTTCTGATTAACACCCATAACATATGTGTCCGCGCGTCCAAAGTGTTCTTGGACTCCGAATAGCCAACCGAGAAATTTTACTTCTACGCGAACGGACTGTCACTCCACATACACCTGCACTGTTTACAATCTTCACATGCATGTGCATGCATTTACTCTTAAGCTCTCATTCCTTGAAGTCAGCAGTTTTACACCCAAGGGTGAAAAGTTCCTTTTCTGTCACTGACGATATTTTGAAGATTGCCTAACTTGTCACCTGACGCCTAATCTATTGGAAACCTTTGCAATGTGTTTTGAAATATGATTAACCGCGTACAAATTGTAATTGCTAGCTAACAGCATACTCAGAGTGAATGGTCCCACGCGGGTGCAGTTCCCCATTCAGTTCGGGAATGGTGTCTCTCAAACAAGAGTTTAGTCGTAGCGTAATGTAGCTGTTCGTGGGTGGGGACCACACTAGGTGTAGTGTAGTGTAGAGCCCCCACCCACGTGGGGGCCGCCATACCCCCAACTGGGGCTCCATCCAGCCTCCGAAGCTTTGAAAAAAAGAGGGCCAAATCCAGGGAGAAAAAAGCCGTTAACCGGCTAGTTTTTACAAGTTAGATTAAGTCGTTTTTCTTTGCGGAGCCTAACCTATGCATTTTGCAAAGCTGCTTCCCAAAAGTCAAACATCTACCGATAAACCTGGTTTGCCAATCACCTGAGACTAATATCGCACGCAAATAAGAACAAGATCATGCCTTTGGGTGTACACCTCTAGCACTCCTGCACCAGTTAAATCAGCGTATTTCCACCTCACAGTCGTTGTTCTTCAGTTATCAGCCGCAGAAAGCTCCGTATAAATCCTTAGCATCTGTCGCGTCAACGTCCCCCGTTGGCCTCTGAAGCTGCTGTTCGGTTATCCATAAACGACGAGCCTTCTAGATTAACAAGGTTTGCAACGCTCCTACCATGAAGGCCCCCCATGATAGGTCACGAGAGGAGCCGTACAGCACCCTAAAGAAACCAACGATTAGTCACGCCCTTCAAGCCGGTGAGCTCCTCACGCCACCAGCACAAGCAGCGGCAGCTTACACACCGGTACTCACGGTCTTGCTTAGAGCCCAGTTAACAACCACGGCAGCAGTATTAAAAGCCACCGATGTCATAGGGCACGACGATATAAAACTCTGCTTAGCACGCTGATCGCGTCCGTCGCACGGTGTTGAGACAGAACACTATTTCCACGACTAGAAATAAACGCAATTATTTGGTATCTTATTTTGCTAAGTATATTGAGCGGATCTTGGTTGACAATCTGTAATCTGATCTTGTAATCTGTAATCTGATCTTGGTTGGCGGATCTGTAAAATACACTACCCTGATGGACATTGGGAAAATAGTCATCACTGATGTATGAGCACAACACTGATATAGTTAATTTGTTAGTGTATTTCTGCCACCTGCTAGAAATTATCCGGATGGAAACTACCAAATTTGGAGGCACTTGATTACTTAACCTGCTTGGTTACTTTACCTGCACGACCTATTGTGTTTCTTGGAAAGAACCGAGGCAAAAATCACAAATGCCTACTTTCCGCTCATTGACTGCATCCACCAGTACTGAATAGGACATCATAATGAAGCGCAGACCGTGTGGGGCCCAATAGCTTCTAATAAGATAATAAGCCGGCTTGCTGGGCCGCCATACTCGTCGCCCACTGACCCTGTGAGACTTCCTCACAGTCTGTGAAGGACTGCCGCCTTCTCCCAGATCTGCACGACGGCCAGGAGGGGCCAAAGCCAAAGCGTCGCCTTTAGGAGCGGCAAGCCGAGCTGAACAGGTCCAACAAATAGCTGAGGGGGGGGGGGCGCAACAAGCGGAGGGGGTGCGGGTTAGACAGCGGAAAGGGGAACGGCTTCACCCGACCGCCAGCTCAGCCCGGCCTCTGCCCGTCGAGCTGCACGTGGGCCATGAGCTCGAGCGAAGGTGGCGATGGTAGAGCTCAGTCGGCTGCAGGGCCACTCAGCCCTACGGGACTCCAGAACGTCAGCAATGCGAGACCTATCAACGCGGTGCTGCAGTGTCTGAGCGGACCCCGCGCCCTGCACGACTATATCCTGCGCGACGGGTACTCGAGGAGACATCATCACAACCGTCCCCGCCATGAGGGGCGCACTCATCAAAACGTTCGCCACGCTAATGTGCGACCTGTGGAAGAGTTCAGTGGAGGCCGACCGGGCGCTGACCACTGCCTCGTTGGAGAAACAGTTTCCGCGGTTCGCGGCCCAATTCATGGGCCGCGAACTGCGTGCAACAGCATGCGCCTGAGTTTCTCAAATATATCCTGGGGGCTTGCACGAGGACGTAAGCCGCGTCACCAAGCAACCGAGGCCCGTCACCACCGACGTCGACGACAGGCCCAGGGCCAGCCAGAAGTGGATGGAGGCCTGGAAGCGTTTCGTGTTCCTGAAGAACTCCGAAAGGGACTCTTTTCATCGGACAGCTCAACTTCGCTCTGCTGCAAACGCTGTGTGACCACGAGTCCGTGACGTTCGACATGTTCTGGGACCTGAGCTTGCCAATCCTGCCCAAGAGGCAGCAGACACAATATCAGACCCGCTTCGACTTTTTCATCAAGGAAGATGTGATTGAAGGAGACGAAAAACCAATGTGCGCAAGTTGCAAAAGTGCGAAAAGCACTTTAAGAACTTGTGTACTCAGAAGTTAACACGTATGCTTACGGTGCACTTAAAACGGTCTTCGCCGCAGCAGAAACGACACAGAGACAAGCCCAACACCATTGTGGGCTTCTTCGCGGGTGGACTGGACCTATCGCCTCGCTCTGCCGGACTGGGAGCCTGCAAGTACAGCCTGTGCGGCGTGACCAGCCACTCTGGCGTGACTTACTCGGGCCACTACACAGCCCACTATAACGGCATTTGGGAGATTGGCACGAGTATAACAAGCCCAGAGTTCAGCCCATTATGAGCCACGCCCACAACTGCAAAGCGCTCATACTGTTCTCCGAGCTGACCAGTCGCTGACCGGGTGCTGGCTGGAACACCAGAACTGGAGGGGATTCGAGACGGTCGCTCCGTCTATGGCACCGCCGGTTGACCGTCATGTGGGCCACAGTGGGAGGGGCAGTAGTTCTTGTGAATGATCGGCGACGTATTCAAGTCATTCGTGGAAGTGTGCTAATGTAAGCCTCGTAATGCAAAGCTATGCAAGCGTATTAAGTGCAAAACTAGCTAGGCCTAATAAAGTGCCAAACTATCCAAGCATAATTAAGCGAAGCCATCTAAACGTAATTGAGGGTAAAGTATTTAAGCGCATCGCTAAGGTAAGCGAATGTAATGTGAGCCTAATGGCATGCAACTCGTTATTTTTCACATCAATAAATGAACGCAAAGCGTCTCTGGATTGCGAGTCGGGCTGGAACATGAATGAGATCACTCGGTGCTTTCGCCATAAAATATACCTGCTTTCAAAATATACCTGCTTTCAAGGACAGACCGAGCCGATCAAAACTGTGTGTTCATGCAATCTCAGCTATATGGTGCCTTTCCACGGTGGCGGCAGCGGAGAATAATCGAGCAGTGTTGATATAGGCGCTCCAGGCGGTCTGCGGCAATAGATGAGCAAAGCTTCGCGGCAATGGGCTCGGTCGGTGAGGATTATCAGTGACGTCATGGCCGTGCGTTCCGCGGCTGGTAGCTCGACCAACAGAAAATGTCAAAGTCCGGAAGCGCCGCAACACATGGTCATGCACGTTGGATGAACGTTGAATGTCAACGCGTTTTCGTGCAAAAACTACAAGGCACTAGGACTCTTTGTTTAACGCAACTCGACACTTGCTTGAAGATAGTATGGGTCTTTAACATCTCATGGATAAGAAGCGACACTATACTCATTGTTTTGCTGCTCATATACTCATTGCTCATATACTCATTGCTCATATACTCATTGTCGATACTACCTCGCATGCAAAAGAAAAATGACTCAACATAACGATGCTCGGCAGCGCCGTGCAGCGTTTACTTTCAACGCTATGAGACTGCTCCCGAGAGTGATACGTAGGCAACCAAGACATTGGAAAGCACTCACCCCTAATGTTTGATGACAGCGGTGATATAGTTCATTTGTAGTGTGTTTCTAATACACTTGTACGCTTATGCTCGTCCACAAATGTTGACCGGGAATGATGAGTTATCAATGGCGTGAAATGCCTGTGCTGTCCTGCATTCTGCCAGCAGAGCCGGTGGAGTTTTGTTAAGTCCCCGGAGCACCAGAACTGTAACATTGCCAGATTTAGTCGCATTCTGGACTATCGAGATGCTTATCTACAAATTTGTTTCCACAGGTTATAACCCTAGGCCATTTATTATATACTTAGCAAATGTCGTTTGAGTTGCATTATTGCTGCAATCACTGAATATGGGATCGCCATGCCGGTATCAATTTGAGTTCTAGTATGTTAAGGCATAACTATGCCGCTTAACCAGTTGTTATAGGGCCTTGACACGACCGCGTCCTTTTTGCACGCCAGTTCCGACCTGTAACGTCTGCCACGTGACTGCCCCAGTACAGCCGCAAACGAGACTGTCGGTTTCATGCAAGCTCGAGCTTTCTCATGTAGGACTGGTTTTCAGATGTCACGTGCGGAGTCGGCTTAATCTCAGTCGGTTTGTTTCATATCCATTATTCACATGTGGTCTCTTTCCAGTGGCGTTTATTCAGGGTCGGGCTTCCAGAGGCCGTGAAAGGTTCACCTTGAAACCATGTTGCTTGACTGTATACCAAATCGGAAGGAATGATGTCACGCGCTCAGCGACGCCTCTGCCCCACAAGGACGGAATTTCTTTCACTGGCGGATGCAGGCAGAACTAGTTTGTGGGCCTTATAAGCAATGAACATTAGGAACTGCCGGCATCATGAACTTTCATTGTGCGTTCCCTTCTCATGACATTCCTTCACTAAAACATCACACTCCTACTTTTGTCACCATCAAGGTTGCATCTCCAACCCTAAATACATCAATTGAACACGTTTGGAATAATAGAAAAATGGATGCAGACAAGCCTCCACAGCTTCTGGTAAATACGGACTGAGACAAGGTACTTAATCATGCCATGGACGA
This sequence comes from Pollicipes pollicipes, assembly GCF_011947565.3. Taxonomy (NCBI): domain Eukaryota; kingdom Metazoa; phylum Arthropoda; class Thecostraca; order Pollicipedomorpha; family Pollicipedidae; genus Pollicipes; species Pollicipes pollicipes. The sequence goes on along the minus strand of NW_023596136.1, from coordinate 4,433,794 downwards.
AACCGTGGGTCAATGCTGCACTGACATAAAGGTGATGAAGAGAGGCAGACTTTTCAGGCCTGCTCAGACCTATTCGACTGACGACCATCAGGACAGCTGAAAACAGTAAAAAGAGCTGACCATACACAGGAACAATCAGCTTAAGAACAACCACGTGCAACATCAAGTAGACAGCCTGTTGCATGCAAAGCAAATCCCACACGGGTGCCATCGCATTAGTAAACAAATCGTAGGACGGACACGAACTGAGGCAGTGCCAGCCACCGCTAGTAGGACCTGATGCAATGCCATTGACAGCAGAGTTATACAAAGCTAACCTACTAGGTGACTTTTTGCCGAACAATCACGACTCGTAGCTGACGGCCTACTTGTCTCCGAGACCGTGCTTGCGGATCCACCACCCACGTTTGATGGCATAACCATCACAGAGGACAAAGTGCTGAGCGAACTCAACTCTCTCGATCCAAACAAATCACGCGGGGCTGAAAGCCTCCCAGCAAAAACATTAAACCTGACGGCCAGGATGATAAAGAGTACACTCACTGACTGTTTAATGTGTCACCAAGCCAAGTTTTCCTTTCACCTGCAAAAATTTCATTTTAATGAAGTGTTAAGTCACTAAACTGTTTAAGATGTCACTAAGTTAGGATATTTTCCTTTCATCGGAAAAGGGAAAGGCTTACCCCAGCAAATAAAGGCAAAGGGTCAAGCTAGTATCCTGTCAGTTACAGGCCGACCAATTTACTTCTATGTCTGCCGAAAAATCTTGAAATAATCCCTTTTCAAACTGTATGTCAGCATCTGATAGGACATGTGCTGCTCTCTGAGAAACAAAGTGGATACCATCTGGAACTTAGCACACGAGTTCAGTTCGTACATTTTATTAAAAATATTTAGGCAGCTTTGGACTGAGGTAATGACTTGTGAGCCATGTACTCGGACATTAGTAAATATTTGACAAGATGCGGCGTTTTACTCGAGGGCCTTCTACTCAAGTGCAAGAACTATTGTTGCTTGTCAGGTACCCTCTTAAATCGGCTAGAACCACAAAATGCGTGCGTGCATGCGTGCGTGCGTGCGAGCGTGCGTTCGTGTGTTCTAAGATTCAATCTAAGCATTTTGAATGGATAACAATCTGGGATCAGAGCTATGCGTGCGTGTGTTTTAAGATTTCATACAAATATTTTGAATGGATGACAATCCGGGATCAGAGTTTATACTAAGCAGATCTTGCGTAAGCCGCTTTGTGAGCTTATACTAAGAAGAGCTTGTATGAGCCCTGACCTGTACCATTCGATCGTGCAATTCCAGGTCGACATCAATGTCAACAAAAAGGATCATGCTAAAATGATGCGTTTATCTCATTTGACTAACATAATAAGGTTTTTATTTACTATAATGCAACATTTCACACATGTTCATGTGCGTACCAATCACTACAGCCCAAGACCAACATCCCACCATCCGCACTACCGGGATAACAATATATGTCCAAAGGCCCTGTGGTTCAGGATATATCAATAGCGTGCTCACCCATGAGATCATGCTGTTCCTCTGTGTATTGAGTACCGCAATTTCCCCGACGACGTTTTCAAATCGCCGCCCCATACAACCATCTACCTCCTCCCCACCCTCTACCACACCGGCCAACCGACCCCTCTGTCCCGCTGAAGCAATTCACAAGTCTGCTGGAATTCCCACACAGTGCAGTCTTTCTATTCGCGTCGAGCAAAACACACTCGCAAACTTCTCCCACACCCACCCACCCCCAAAACAACATTTCTGTGGCTTGTATGGATTACATTGCTGTGGGTCAGTGCGTATGAAACACCGCCGAGTTCAGTACTAATCCTTACTAATAACCTTCCCCCTCTAAGTACGAATTTGGTATTACATTTTTCCCAGGGCGTGTTGGCGCATCGTTCAGGCAACCAGCGTCGCCTGTTGGGACAGTATTACTATGCACTGCCCGGTAAGGGTTAGGGTGTGTCATCAGTAACAAAGCCAAGTGAGACAAAGGAATGCTTTGGCACAGGAGTCCAAAAGTACGCGGCATAGGAAAAGCTCTTCGCAAAAACTTAAATTCGTCAGCCGTGAATTGATCGAAACATCACCGTAAGCCGACACCCGACGTTGCAGTCACCCAATGCTGGGCGACATCTGCCGCTGCAAGTAGCACCAAGCCGTGGGCGGCAAACGACACAAAATACCTTGGCGTATAGAAACGATGCTACCGAGCCCTTCTTAAGCCGTCGTACGGGAATGTCCCGATCTAAGGTCTAATAGGCGGATCAGACATTGCCCGATTGATTGCCATTTGGCGGAAACTTTATGTGTTGTTGAGTATGAACTCGTACGAGTGTTCTAGTTGACATTGCTTTAGACTTTCGCTTCTCTAAAACGACTCACGTGATGCAAACAAAACTATGTATACGATACGGCTCAGAATATATTGTCTGGGGTACAGCTTAATACATACAGCAAGTTCTGCAGCCTGTATCACGGACGTAGAGTTCGGGGGTGGGGGCGGTAGGGTGACCCCATGCACATCTTGCTCCTTGCCGAGCCTGTGTAGTCGATGCACCGGCCCAAATAGCAACTGCTCACGGACTGGAATCCCAAAATGCGGGTGGGCAGAGATCGCACGGTAGCAGAAATACCTTCGCAGCTGGGCTCCACATATTTCCGAAGCTCCAGCTCCAGCCGCAGATGTCCTCAGCAGTGCGGCGCTGCGTCGCACTCCTTGTGTGAGCCAAATAGGGCAGGATGGCCAGCGGTGCCTGCACTTTGTTCCGCAGCTCGCAGTCGCTGAGGTCTCGCAGTGGAGGCTGTGCGACTGGTCCGTGCCAGGGAATCAGTTCGGTGTACCTCACCGGTACCGGTGTTCGGTGTGCCTCGAAGTTTATCGCTGAGATGACGAAGACCCTGGGCTGAAGGAGACACTCGGTTTGCTGCTCACGAGCGGCGCGACGATCGGAACCGCCTGTTCGCGGACCATGCGGTTCTCATCCCATACCATGTCCAGCGGCAGCTGTTCCGGACGGACCCGGTACCCGTTACTCTGGAGGACTGGCTGCACCGTGGCCTATGTGTGCTGCGGCAAGTCGCGGAACAGCGCGATGCTCCGGAACAGGTTACGTGAGCCAAAGTCGCAGCCGCTGCTTTGCCAGATGGCGGACCATGCCGACACATAGTGGCCGACCACGTACTGGACGAGGTCCTTGAGAGCGCTGCTGGAGGTCTCGATAGAGATGTGAAATAGGAACAGACGAGCGGCGAGTGTCAACCATCTGAAAACAAAAGTGAATATATTGGAACAACTCGCTACGAACTTAGCATTAGGTCATAACAAATTATTGAGCCTATTTAATGTATGTAATTATGCCGATATCCAGAGTCCTTAAATGTGAGGGAATGCGTATCAGCAAATATGCTAGAAAGCCTGAAGCAACCAGCAAATGATGTGACATACTACGGCACAAGGTATAATAATAAGTAAGTGCTCAACAGCGAGCACATGAAATATCAACGGATACCTGAACTTTAGACACGCGTTGCTATAAATTCGAAGATAATGCGTTTTCATATTTACCTGACATGGTTCGATGGTCCGATTCGCCGCTGGCCTGCCACGTTTCGGACGGAGCCGTTTTGAACGCCGGAGGCCAGAAGGTACAGCAGCTGCTGGTTGGTGCTCAGCTGCTGAATCCGGTCGATCGACAGGTTTGGCACGTGCCCCGACCTAGAATGCCACAACGTCCCTCTCCCAGACCTCCCCGGCCCAGGTCTTGCCGACGGGTCCAGAAAAAAATTTAGATCTCGTGGTCGTGCCGTCCAATCTCAACAGCAGGTGGAGGCAGTTCAGCTCGTTGCCGTGCAGCTGACAGATAAACCAGTGTACGGGTGACTCGGTGGCCAGTTCAAACAGCCGGAACAGGACGCCTATCGTTTCGGTGTTGACGGCCGTGCCATCGCAGCCGAGCACATTAATGTGACCATCGCATTGCGGGCTCACTGAGTGTAGGTCGTTGAACAAGTGCAGGGCGCGGCCAAATTCGGGCGTAAAATGAGTCACGTAGCGGCTGCCTAGCACTATGATGACGACCACGTTTTTTCGACGGCATTCGTCTGGCTCCGTGTGGCTCATGTAGCTCCTGCCTTCCCGGCCGTCAGAGAAGAGGATGGTCAAACCTGACTCGTGGATTGCTTCAAAACTTTTACGAGCCGTCTCCCTTCTCGCTCTGTCTTTTGCGCAGCAGATCATTTTAGGATCTACGATATTTGGTTTCAAGTAGCCAGTCCGCCTCTGCTGTCTTGTTGAAAGGCGTTGATGATAGCAGCAGCGGCCCGGTTCGAGCCACTGTAGCAGTCAACCGCCAGAGCGGTGTCAGTCAGATCGTTGACGTTATTTTCTACAGTGACAGTGGTCTCAATCGGAGCAAACAATCGGTGTCGTCGCCACCTTCTACCATGTACGGAACCGTGTAAAAATCCTTGCTCTCGGCTAACTCGCCAGCGTTGAAGCCACTTGGTCCTGGAGCAGGCTCGGGGTCAGCACTAGCAGTCAGCGCTGGCTCAGCAGACGGTGGGGAAGGCGATTCGGGTTCAGCAGCAGACACCGTCTCACTCGCGGCCGAGCCGCAACGCCCCTGGAGATGTTTGGCCATCCTCCGCCCTCGTGAGCCTCCGTAGTCACAACCATATCCCGGTCATATGACCCCAGGGTAAGCTCCCGGTGCATGCACTGGTCCTTCATGGCAACCTCCTCCTGATTCATTATGCAGGCAACTGGGCATGGAAATCTTCACTGAGGCTTGTACTTGCATTTCGCGACATCAAGAAGCTTGTTGAATTTCCTGGTGGCGGCATTGCTGTGTCACTCTTTTTCTTTCTTTGATTTCTTACATATAACTCTTTTGTGATGATATCATGATATCAATCCCTCCCGATCAATTTTGCCACGTATTTTAGATCATGAACAGGGATCACTTCCTTCTACCGTCGCGGTCTTGAAGATGATATTAGTGAGATTCCTCTTCGATTCGCTCAGCCACCTGATGTAGCTCAAGGCTTTCCCGTAGTCGGCAGTTGGTGGCGGGACAGTAGAGCCGAGTGGCCTATCACAAAATGTTTTGAGCGCGGCCGTGTAGCCTCCGGCATGCTTATGCAAGTCATTATTCGAAAGAAATGTTTCAGTACCAACAAAACTAAACTAATAAACCCATATATCCCACGCAAAAAGCACATAAATTGCAAATCAACATCACAATGGTGCGTTAGCAATAACAAACTTGAACGTAGTCCGATCTACTGGAGTATTCCCACAACTGCACAGCTTTAGGTTTTACCAAAAATTAACGTTCTTTACTAAAAAGTCAACTTAAAAGCTGATTGGCAATGTTTTGCTGGAGATCTTCGTGATATATATATATATATATATATATCTTATATATATATATATATATATCTTATATATATATATATCTCTCTCTCTCTTATATATATAACCTATATATATATATATATATATATATATATATATATTTCACACTTAATCCACCAAGTACCAGTAGTGTGGAAAGTGGGGGCTTTGAGGTGGTTGGAGGAAAATCCCAGTGCGTAAAATAGGTGGCGTTAGTATCTAATACGGCTTTCTCGACCTATCAAAGAAAAACTGCTCTCGCGTCACGAATATCAACATCGGTGTGGTGCGATAGACCTGAAAGCTTATCATTAATCCGCGTGCCAAGAAAAAGCTCTGCCTCAGCTGATTACAGGACATTCACCCCCTCAAAGACACACCCTAGAAAGGGTGTCCACCGGTCGCGTGTGTAGGACGGCCAGATCCCGCATGTAAGGTGGCCAGATCTCGCGTGTAGGGCAGCCAGATCCTGTGTGTCACGTGGCCAGATCCCGCATGCAAGGCGGCCAGATCCCGCGTGTAGGGTGATCAAATCCTGCGTGTACGGCGGCCAGATCTCGCGTGTCAGGCGGCCAGAACCTGCGTGTCAGGTGACCATATCCCGTGTGTACGGTGGCCAGATCTCGCGTGTCAGGCGGCCAGACCCCGAGAGCATCAGCACGCGGCGGTCTCCGCTCGTTGGTCGGCTGCGTCTTATAGCGTGGCCATCTACTTGGAAGCTTCCTGGTCTTCAGAGCGCTAGAGTGGACTGAGAACATTGGAAAACGTGCTCCGCGAATGCTTCCATGACAATTCAGTGTGATGCCAACATGCTGCAGACGGACGTTGCGCGTGTGTTTGTTACACCCTGTCTGCGCCAAAACACATCCCAGTGTGTCTGGTGACGGTTAAGGTGTGACCTACGTTATTGCGGTTGGTGATACACTGAGCAGAACTTCAAAGCATCTCGGTATGTTGACTGACGGAGGCTGCATCCTCATAAGCCTTTGTTCGAAAACAGCTGAAAATCTTAATTCCAGCATCATTGCATTCTGCACAATGCATCACATTGCTTTCGTTGGCCTGGCCCAACGGAGCCATCATCGATCTCAGCCAGCTCTCGTTATTGGAGTTTTCCGACGCCTCTCACCATGGTGACGCACTTAGCAGCTGGGGTCATATAGCGTCTCCGGTCTCTCCCGCCAATTGTACACGCAGATTGAACCCCCGCGCCTTGGTTTCCCAGACACACAGTTAATCACTGCACTGTCAGCGCTACTGCCACTCGATTCTGTGACCCGTTTCACACAGAAGGTCAATGTGCTTGTTGCTGATTTAGACCTGATGAAGTGCACGTTCTTTAATCACTTATGGTCTTTTATGAAACACAAGCAGTGAGGATCTATGATTTCTTCAAGGGGGCAGGGGTAATGCAACATTGTGCTCCCCTGAAGTTTGGTCCCTCAAAATAATTCTTGCGTTTTGGTCATTGGATTTTAAGATCCTTGTGTATCCTGTTTGCCATGCGGAATGCATCTTCCTGTGAGCAGCCCGAGAAAACTAGGCGTGTTTCGTATTTATACACTTCAAGCACTTCCATTTTCTTCAATTAATGGTGGATCCTATCAATTTCAGGCAAATATTTTGGACAACATCTGGCAAACTTAGGTACATTTGGCAGCTAAATGTCATCAAAATCAAACTCGACACTTGCCTGCAAGGTTGGTTACGGCTAGCCGGTTCCCGGCGGCTGGTCAACCTGCTAGTCGATGTGATCACCTGATGGCTAACGACAAATAACGAGTTTCTGTTTCGCACATAGTGAGGGAGCATGCTAGCATTCCAAATGTGTTACGAACGTGGTGCAAAAGTAAAAAATGACCCCCGCCAAAAAGTCAACCAAAACAGCACCTACGACGTCAGCGGTATGTAAAATTATCTTAGGCAATTGCCCGTTAAAATTGGTTGGAACACATGCGGCTGCTGCTCTCTACGACCAAAGGGCAAAGGGAAATCGCCATGCATAGATAGGATTGTATAGATCTCGGACTTGCGCACATGGACCAATGAAGCTAGGCTCGTTCACACGAGCAAGGAAGACACTATGAGTGACGGGAGTGCTACGCTCGCAAGCACATGAGGGGCTTCTAACAACAGCCAAGTCCTTCAAGCTTCGCCGGAAGAGCCCAAGGCCACTGTGGGGGGCCCCGCGGCGATAGTGAGCGCCCCAGCCGATTAACGTTTACAGCGTGCCCCGTCAGCCAAGATAGGAGATCAGAGCAAGAGTGCTCCGTCAACAGCATAGGTCCTCCGATAAAATGGGAAACCCGAGACCAATATGGACGGCACCTGAGCAATCGGGCGATCGAGGGTCATGCAGACCAACCAAGAGGCTGCCGTTGGCAATGTAGGATTTTTCGAGCAGACGAGAAAAAACCAACACCAATGTGCATGAATCAATGGCCGTGAGCGATCGAGAGTGCCTTGGCAAATGAATGTATAAGGCTCCGGACAACAGCTTAGAAGCCTCCGAGGAAATACGAACCGTCCGAAACCATTGTTGCGGCCCCTGTGCGATCAATAGTGTCAGGACAGGCTAACAGAAAGGACTCCGACAGAAGTGAAAGGTCCTCCACAAATGAGATCAAAGGGAAAAAGCCCAAGATCAGCATGAAAGGTCCCTGAGCAGCGAATGCCCCGTTGTGTTTCATTATATGGGCTCCAGCAACAGCACAGGGCCCTCCGAGAAAGTGGAAAGAATCAGATACCAATGTGAATGGCCCCTGAGCAGCCCAGAGAGCCCGGGTAGGTGAACATATGGAGTGCCGGGAATACCGTATAGAGCCCTTCGGGAGAGTGGGAAGAATCAGGGGAAGGCCGCTGATCTATCAAGAGTGTCCCGGAAGCACATAGTGTCCCGAGAGCAGCGAAGGACCTCCGGATGACATTATGGATCTAGAAGCCTCGGTAATCACCATCCACTCAATCAGCCAGGAATTATTTTTGTCTGCTCATGGGCACTTAAGGCTAGCCTGCTGCCGTTTTCGGTTGCGTGGAGGCACAAAGACGTCCAGTTTTGCATCGTTTGGTGTTAAAAAAACTTGCGCCCATTCGGTCGGTTGTGGGCCCCCCCACAGCCTATGGGCTCCTTCGGCGCCCAAGGGTGGGAGCATGGCCCCGCAGCCCTCTTTGTGCATCCGCCACTGAGCATAGGTGTCTGCTGCCATTGAATAATAGCCTGACATGTGTTTCTTCATTTTATCCTGCCAAAGCCGCCTGCAAATTCGTCCCTGAATATTGGCATACGCCGGTGCAACACACGTCACCAATACTTTTTCCGTGCTTAAGTTACGCGCAAACATCTTTGGCATGGATGTCCGCACCGTACCGAAAACCCACAGGAACATCTCAATAGCCAGTGGGCTCTTCAGTGGCTATAGCGATCCTGCAATAGCCAGACCCCCGGCGAGCAGCTAAAAGGCCCCTGAGCGGCAAGGGACACTGAGCAGACAACGAGGTAGGTATATCAGTGACTGGATGGTTCCACATGGGACTCTCCAGTGTTACACTCCTGGGGGATCACTCTGGGAACCATACAATGGCAAGAGTGGTCACCTATTTTGACCAAAAACGTTTTGGGACTCATTTCATTGATCTCCTACCTTTTCCTTCATACCGCGTGAGCCAAAAAGAACCATCATCCCCCAATCACCGGAACCCCAGTCTACTAGACCTCTCCCCCCTTTGGACATCTGAACTCCTCATATTTTAGGTCCGCCAGGACCCGGGAATCTCAGTGGTCCCTCTTCCCCAGTCCCCCCCCCCCCCCCCGCTGCTATCGTCGTGGGCCATGTTCCGTCACGATAACGTGGCTCTGCTGGGGCTGAGCTACCATCTATGGGGAGGCAGCATAGCAAAGGGGTAGTCAAGCCCCCGCCCCCGCATGCCCGAATTTATTTGTTATAGATAGCTGCAGACATAAAGAACATCAACGTCGTGCCTGCCATTACCGAGACCCCTCTCCCCCAACTCGCTTTATGAAATGCTGCCTGCGCTCATGCGGCATAGTCATTATCATACTCATAGTCATAAGCTTTGCAATTTTAGTCTTAAACGTGCATGCATGCAACGTGCAAATCACATCAATCTGTATGCATGTTTCATTCGCAACGGCATGTCACAAAATGTCTCGATTTTTCATTAACCGCAAAATGTTTCCGGTTTTCCGCTACTCGAGGCTCGCTAGGGGCTAAAAAAGAAAATACGCTGGTAGCAATGGCACATTTGGATATAGTTCCATTATGGCGTTATCGAATGCTTTGTCGCTGAAAACGTTATCGGCAAGCACACTATGCGCACGCGGTCAAGAGCTGTCCGCTTCCCGACATAAAAGACCGCCAATAGCCTTTCAATCGTTTCCAGGCGTTACTTTGTGAACAACTATGACTTTGCTGATGAGCAACCGCGCTTGCTTGGTCTCTTAGCCAGAAGATAAGTGGTGGTCGGCCGAGACGTCACGCGAAAGGCAGACAACGTCTTAGGGCGGACAGACGTACTCGAGGTAGGAAATCAGGGATGGGCTTTTGCAGTGATGTCAGGCGCCCGTTCTGCATTCGCCAATGGAAACCCATTCCCAAATTCTAGCAGCCCCATTCAAGCCATGACGTACCTAGCGACTGATCAGTGACGTCACGACCTAAGTCCATCCCTCACTTGGCTGAGAGGCTGAGCAAATTAGGTCGTTCACAAATAATTCGTGGTTGTATGCAAAACGACTACCAATGGTCGACGCGCTCTTGTTGGTCTTGGATGTCGGGTAAGTGGACAAGATGTGGACGAAAGTGATAGAAGATGATGATTTTGACAACGTAACTAACGGTCGAATCGCATAAATTCCAAGTGCGCCATTGCTGCGGACTACATGTCTACACGAGCCAAATCAGCTGCTTCTTGGCTTCCTCTGCTTCATTTTCTCCTTGTCTGGGTTTTTGCCCATACTTGTACCTATATAGGCGTTTTTGAAAGACGCACATGACGCACTTGCCTAAGACGTCATATGTTGTTACCCCAATGGGCGGAGCTTGGGTTCATAAGTAAGTCAGGTAGGTGAGTCATAGGTGGAATAGGTGTGCTCAAATTAAGAAAGGTTTGATGGCTTTAGAAAGGTTTGATAGCTTTAGAAAGGTTTGATAGCTTTAGAAAGGTTTGATAGCTTTAGAAAGGTTAGGTTAGAAAGGCTAGAAACAAAAGGTTAGATAGCTTGATACCTTTGATAGCAAGCTATGATTCATAGCTTGTGTTTGAGAACGGAGAACTGGCCGAAGAACAGCAGAAAATAAACTTATGAAGACCATGCTTAACCAGGCGCATTTAGGACTGCAATAATCTAGGATTTAGTACTCGAGAAAACGTGACAATTTTTATTCATGCAAGGGCGCTGAAAGGGAGAAAGAGGGATTGTTCGTGTACGAGCCAAGAATGAGCGGGATGACGTTGGTCTTAGCGGATGTGTATGCTTGGAGTAATGTGGTGAGGTGCCGATTGTATGAAGCGTGCGGCTTAGTTAAGGACGACAGGGCTCCCGGGGCTGACATGTAATTCAGTGTAATTCGCTGGCTGCGTGAGATCGTTGCCAATTTACGGCTACCATGGCATTTAGGAAGCTTTTTCAAAGCATCTGGTTCCGATTTGCCCCGTTTCGATGATATGACCAACCAAACGGCGAGGGTGGGATACCGTGGTTAAGAGCGCACAACCATGTGCGTGGAGACAGCCGTTCATGGTGCCATCCCGCCAGTACGCCGGCCACCCCCTTTACCCCAGCTGTCTGGCTCACACTTGTGTGTTGCTGCCCGGTGTACCAGTCTGCACGTGCTGAGTAGTGCGCCTAACGTCATCCGGCTCGTGTGCTGACCCGTGGGCTTCTGATTATAATTGACTGCCGTGAGGAGACGTATAGAGGCAGCTGGCGACGCACAGCACCAGCGGCAGCCAGAACTGCCGTGAGGAGATGAGATAGAGGCAGCTGGCGACGCACAGCACCAGCGGCAGCCAGAACTGCCGTGAGGAGATGAGATAGAGGCAGCTGGCGACGCACAGCACCAGCGGCAGCCAGAACTGCCGTGAGGAGATGAGATAGAGGCAGCTGGCGACGCACAGCACCAGCGGCAGCCAGAACTGCCGTGAGGAGATGAGATAGAGGCAGCTGGCGACGCACAGCACCAGCGGCAGCCAGAACTGCGATGAGGAGATGAGACAGAGGCAGCTGGCGACGCGCAGCACCAGCGGCAGCCAGAACTGCGATGAGGAGATGAGACAGAGGCAGCTGGCGACGCGCAGCACCAGCGGCAGCCAGGTAACTGCAGAACGCACGCACGCATGTCCAGACGCCCCCCCCCCCCCCCACATACACACACATCTGCCATTGGTTGCATGTGCGCAAGATAATGTGAGGCGGTTACCATTCAGCGGTAGTCATTTATTTCCAAACGACTTGTTTGCACGCAATGCGCATACGTGTCTGTTAACGGTTCAGAAGCGTCGGTAACAAAAACTCTTCCTTGTATCTTGAGAGTTCTACCCCGTTCCACCGGCCATAATGTCTGTCAAATACATTGTTTAGATTCATTCTTTGGGCTTATTTTGATAACTGTCTCGGCGACCTTTGAGACACATGGAATACCAACGACAAGATTTGCTGGCGCATAAACGCTCAAGGTAATTAACCCACCGGCCGGAAAAAACTTGCCAGTCTATAGGAATCACCAATACCATGCCAAGAAGGTGTTCATTGCTGCGGACCTTAGGGGTGGGCGTTGGATCCCATTCATCCGGCCCGCGTCATAGATCTTCCAGGGTCTGCGATTCATCCCGATTTATGTCTTCTTGGTGTCCTGGACCCAATTCAAAACTGTGCTGAAGGTTTTCCAGGGTCTTGCCTGGGCCTTTTCCAAAGATTCGTTGGGCTCCATGGTATTTTGCTTGGTTTCGTTTTAACCTGGGACCTTTCCTTGGCATTCAGGCATGACCAATACAGCTAACATGATGAGGAAACTTTACGATAGCTTACAGCAAACATCTGTGGCACCGCACAGGTTATATTGCTTGACGACCACAGTCACTCTCACTTGAGTACAGCTTAATGGTGGGTCCATCGCGAGCTTGCAATAATATCAGTATCATATCAGAACTGAGGCGGACGGTATTGCGTGACCTTTTTGCAGCATCTTTCAGTTAAGAGCCGTTGGTCGCCGTATTTGCCATTGATCTCCGCCTAACGCAAATCCGCTGAATGTAAATAATCCAAAGCATTGCCTTCAAAATGTAATCTAAAGTTACACCGATCGAAATCAACTCCAGCATGCAAAAGTTCCCATGCCTTCCGATCCATTCCTCTAAACATGATCAAAACTAAAAAAGATAACTGTGGCTTCTGATACAACTCAATTACAGCTTGGAAAACACCTCGTAGCTTCTTTCCTATCCTAGAAATATCGCAATGTCACATGCATTTGTTTCGGAGCGCGGCCGAACGGCGAAGTTGAGGCGCGATGTCTTCCAGACACCCAGAACCTCACTCGTTCCGCCGGGGCGCTGGTGGAACGCCAGCGGACGGCGCCGAACTGGCGGCGTTCAAACGGTCGTCCACGGGCCGCCTGTCTCAGGCTGGGGCCAGGGTGGCGTTACGGGCTATACAGCCAGACCGCAGCACCAAACGGAAGAGTGTGCGCAGGTCAGACCCGTGTCTAGTCGGTGCAGCCCGTACGCACGCGGTCCCGCACGCTCGATCGCTGATGAGCCGCAGCCCTCCCGCACACGGTCCCGCACGCTCCACCGCAGCCCGCACCCACACGGTCCCGCACGCTCCGCCGCTGATGAGCCGCTGCCCCAACATCCAGCTCGGTGTTGGGCCGTTGTCCAGACTGCCACATCGATTGCTGGTGTCACCAGAGCGGCGGCAGGCCTCATCGCTCCATCTTGAGCTTCCAGCGGAGCACGAAGTAGCCAATGAGTCGCAGGCAGACGGTCATCGCGCAGAGCACGGCCACATCCGTCCAGTAGTCGGCGTCCAGCATGTCCATCTCCTGGAGGGAAGCCCACACAGATAGATCAGCACGGGAAGACAGCGCGTGCGGTACAAGAGAAAGCAGCGTTGCATAGTAAACATGTTTCGCAGCAGGAAAGTCCCTGTGGCATAGATATCACATTCAGGCCACGCTCGGGATCGGGTATAGTCATAATTACGCAGTTATTGAGGATTCGGAGAGTCTGCAGAAAAGTACGGTTGGTGAAGGCTCGTTCACGTAAGAAAAAAGCACGCTTGTAGCTTATGATGGTAAAGCCTACCTGATACTAATGTTTCTTAGATTATCAAAGTAGCGCACATACATTTGTGAAAGCTGAGAAACGAAGCTGAAACTACGATCATTTCCACTAGACATGACGAAAAATGCCAGGACATAGGATTTGACCAGAGAGCCTGCTATTGGAAATCCAAGAAAAATTATATCGCAAAATAATGAAGCAATGCGATAATGCGGACACTGTACTGAGAGAAAGTTCCATGTTTGCTTCATACGCTTAAAGGAAACGTTCCACATTGGGAGATATGGAAGCAAGCATCAGTCATGATGAAATGGCTCCCTTATAACCATTGGTATACTTTAAAGTGGGAAAGACTGCTCTCGACAACACAGTTCTTTATTTAATAAAGATGTCCCTCAATATATCATTGTTTGATTGTGTCATGGAGCATTTACATTACAACATTCATTTATAGCTTTTCAATCTCCCGAGAGGTGGCCCACGGCCGTGCTGGATGTGCGCTAACCAAGCATCGTCAGGTGCTCGTGTTTTGGTTCATTTCTCGTGGTGTTCTTGCGTATTTATCCTGAGTTTAATGTATTTAATTGCATCCTCACGCTCGGCCATAGCGTTTTTCATAACTCACTCGATTGCAAGTCTGATTTCCGTAATAATTACGAAAAATGCATAACTTTTTGTATTTTTCTTTTTTGTGTTATGTAAAACACAACGTAATTCGTGTCAGCACCTTGCATAGCTTGCACACATCGGCTGAGTCAGCTGACGGCCGTTATGTCTGAAAATCGTGCTTACGAACGCCAGGTATGGACGAATGAATAATCATACTTGTCTTTACCACGAGCGTCGCATGACCGGAGGAACGGCTGACACGGATGACGTTATTTGAACGTCACGAATGCCTAGGTGACCTTGAAATATTCTGCACGAAACAGTGTGCACATCTTCACAAACGTACAGCTCAGAAATTGGGCGGTTTCAGGTCTGAAGAAGAGCATGACTGTGAACTGCGCCGAATGACCTTTAAGAAAATTATTTCAGTTAAAAACCCTTACGTATCTGGCACATTCCTTTTAAAGCTAGAGCACGTTGTAAAATGTGAAAAAGCATGCAAATTAGGTTGTGAAAAATGTTTTGAGTCGACAAGTTTTCCTCACAAATTACTATACATTTTCTGAGCTCATTTTATTTAAAAAACAACAACGCGACGCATGTTGTTTCGACACTTTGCTGAAACCTCAATAGCTTCGCCTACCATTTAAGCGCTCAGGGACCCTATTGTAACTATTGTAACCGGCATTCGAGCTCGTGCCCCACACAGAGGTCCAATGAGCTAACCAATCGGCCATTACAGGTAATTTTATGAGTTATATGGTTTTCTCTCCTTTCCCCGGCTGTAAAGACGACATTTGAGCTGTCACCTTGTGGTGAGCTGCTATTCCTCATCCAAGGCAAGCACGGAAAATTTGGTCCATTGAACACGAACAGCTGGCTTCCTGCACATGGAGTGAGCGCTCCCACTATTGAGCTACTTAAGACCCAGCTTATCCCTGCTTTGCTACATGTAGGTGCGATCTAATGTAACGTGCCACATGAACATTTTCCGCACAGCTGTAGTACGGAGAGAAAAACATCATACGCACAGAAACGTCAGGAGGAAAATCCATCCGAGCCTACCCAAGTCTTAAAACTACGACTGACTAACCATTCATCCAACCCATTCATTCAAACATTTCTCAATCACTCATCCCTTCTTTTGAGTTATGGTCCAACCATTCATTAACACAACAGCTATCAAATGAACCTCCCACCTGCCCGCAACTAATCATATATTAGTCAGGTTTTGAGTGAATGTATTCCCCGGTAGAATTATATAAATGTAGCGATGTTGAATGTAAACTGACAAGTCAATGTTCCCAGTGACTCTGGGTCACTGGGAAGTATTGCGTGACCTCGTGGCCACGAGGTCACGCAATACGGCGCGCGTACGGCGTGGACCATGCGTAAATCATACGCCCAACGTGACCGAATGATGTCCAAATAACACAAAGCCGGGCAAATGTTGGACTCCAAGTTGATCAATGGTGAGAGCGTGTCTCGATCGCTAGTGTTTCATTCCCGGCGGGGCGGAGCTGACCGTGATTAGCTCAGGTGAGCCACACGTTTCATGCAACGTGCCAGCCCAAACGCTATCCTCATGGTTGGAGCATGAATACAAACACCACACGCAAGCTCTTCTTGTTGTGCTTGCTGCTTCGTAAATATTTTCCTGTACACGCCACTTGATAAGGTATGCTGGACGTCACAATTCTCAAGGGTACCCACCTTGAGAAACTTCTCAGGGCTCCTGAAGTGGCAGTAGGGTAGTGAGCAGTGCATATCTTCGCGACCAAAGCCGTAGACGGACAGCATGAGGCCCTGGAAGCTGTATCGGGCGTACGAGATGTACGACACCCACGACAGCCACACCGGAATCGTGTTCAGGTTCACAAAGAAGCCCGAAAACAGGATGATGGGGATCATCGTGACCGGCCCCAGGAACACGGCCAGCTGTAACAACAGCACAACGCCACTGTAGCGCACCTGAAGCACGTCTCCGTTGGCAACGGCTCGCGACCACCGCAAGAACGCATGCCAATGGCTTATCGTAAAAACGGTTGGTAATGATAACTGCTGACCAAAATTCGAAAAATGTTTTTTTCTCAGTCCAATGCTAGTATTCTGAGCTGAATGGAACATCCAGTGTTCAAAGAATAATCACACGCTTTATTGCTCTTATGTCCCTGAAACTTCGAACGACCATCAGTCAGTTCTATCGCATGTCAGAACGAAAGCAGCTAAATGAACCTATTCGGAAAAGGCAAGAGACAAAGACATGTAAGAAAACACACTACGTCCATGTTCAGCAGACGGTTTAGCAGCAAAATATTTGCGAGGACGAAATACTACGCAGAACACAACAAACATACAGAGAAACACGTCTAACACTAGGCCGCGCCGAACCCACGCGGCGCTCAACGGATGCTCCTCATGGCAGACGCGCGCCCGTCACACTCAGAGGGCGAGGCGGGCTCACACTTCTCAGCTTCCCTCGAACCCAGCCACGGGCCGGCCAGGCATTCCGCCCGAAGAAAACGGGTGGCGGACGGCGGGCCAGACTCCATAACCTGAGGGGTGTTGCTCCCCTCCCCTCCCCTCACCCCGGCAGCGGCCGATTGCACGGTCCGGTTCGCATGTTCCCGTGTGTGCCAAGACGGGTTCATAATCGCTGTAGGTTACTGAGAGATGCACATGCACTCCAGCCATGGTGCGTTACCTGTATTCCACAGCAGGCGCCTATGACTAGACCGACGCTCTGCGCTACAAGCGACGTCAGAATCGTCATCAAGCAGAACATGCAGAACCGGTCCCACTCCAAGGGCTGTGACGTCATGAAGTACACGATGGCGTCGTAGATAACCGGAAATGCTATCTGCGGTACGAGGACGGAGTCGGATGACGCCCGGAAAATATCACATACTGAATCCATTTGGGACATAGACGCAGCAACTACATCAAGAGTGTGGAGAGAAGTCATGTATAAATTGGTAGGAGATTTGAGCCCCAAATTATTCAGTACCCGCTAGCATTTCGCCGGCATTATAAGAGACGATGAAAAAATAGAGAAGCGATGAAGGCACCAAAAATATGAAACATACTTTCTGAGCCTTACCTGAAATGGCAAATCAGCTAACGTCTTGGCCAGATAGTATGACTTGACAGAATACCAGCAGTTCATGTACTCCTTCTTGAAAACAGACATCTCCAATGGAACTGGAAAAGGGGCCGGCGGAGTGACCACGGGTGAGGAGAACTGACGCGTCCTCGCAGATCTCAGAGCTGGGATGACGATGAGGTCATGACACGACATTTCATCCCTTGTAAAACACACATATGCATGGTAATGTTCCATTAATGCAAAAGTAATCCGGTTTTTGTCAAGGTGCCGCTCCCCGAGCGAAAGCAGGACGTCCGCCAGAGAACAGCTGGAATGAGAGTAAGTTACGGTGGTTACTACTGGTTTAATTGGCTAACTGTTGCTGAGCGAACCTCGGAAGTCACCACTGCCAACTTTCCGTATCAACAACGCCACCTTGCAGCGCGTAGAAGTACCATGAGTGGATCACCCCGTTTGTTACAGCGGCAGCTTTGGAGCGGCAGCTCCGGCAGCGACTCTGACGCCATGAGGACTTCCCATGGCGTAAACAAACGATGCGTAATACGGGCCATACCTACTCATTAGTAAAGTTGCATTACTATAAAATTCTTCTGTGCTTAGGAAACAAACCGTTAGTTACAAAAAAATGACATCACACCTGGTGTTTGCCCCAATAAGGTGAAAAGCTTCCTTAAGGCTTGGCACACGCCCCATTACTCACAACACTTATAAGCTTCTTATTGAAATCCGTTTACTGTGACCATCGTTGAGTGCCCTTGGTCTGCCGCAAGCATGGCAACCATGAACAAGTACAGGAGCCAAACTACAGAAACTTCTAGCACACAAGCATGCCCCTCGAGGGACTGACGATTAGTGTCTGTATTTAAATTGTAGGCCTGTGGGTCCAAAGCCTGATGCCGCATTGACGGCTAACATGCACACATGACTACGTGTCGCGAATATAAAGGAAGTTCTCAGGACTGATTAAATTTTTGCCAGGATTCCCCGCATTTCATAACATGGACGGATGGGGGTGGTCAAGATCACCTCCGTGGTGTATCCAACCTGAAAATCACAGAACCTTCCAGAAAGATCACTGGATTGTCCTTTTAGAGATTTTGCGATTGGCCAACTGTTTTGTATTCCTTGATCAATAATCTACCATACTAAGCCAGGCAAAAACAAATTTTTCCTGAACGTTGATAATTACAACGTTTCTACCAACGTTTACAAACACACGCCATACAGAAACACAAGACTGATACCAAAGTTCTCTTTGTGAATTTTGAGCACATTGCTACCTGTTTTCTTTTGAGCAAACATGAGTGATGCGGGGTACTGTAAACCTCACAGTGGCGTCTCACCACTTACGATCTGCAGATTCGTTGGTTGCCGACCGCGTTTTGTATTGGCAGAATGCTGCGCAGTGTTAGCAAAATGCTAGTAGCCACTTGGAAAGTAAAAAGGCTTAAAGGGAGTGTTCCACATTCGTGCCGGTTGTTGAACTAGCATCGCCATTTTGAAGACAATTCTGTGTAGTTCACTGCCCTGCTCTTTTTAAAGCCTAAAACTCCTTGATCTCTGAGCTAAACGACGGCGTAGTTGTGCGAGTTTTTTTCGTGCACATTATTTCAAGGTCATCCGGGCATGCATGACGCAACAGGAACGTCACTCAACTTGTGTCACCCCACAGGTAACGACATTCAAGGCCACGACAACCACGGTCGCGGAATCATTCCCGTCTGGTGTACGTAAGCTAGATTTCTGGAACTACAAGATTTTAATTTGCTGCCAACCTATGTTTTGCACTCAGTGTATATTTCACACATTTGATTGCTTGGATAAGAGCGCTTTTGACCAGAAATGATCATTTCAGAGGACTACACACGCCTGGGGAACCAACCGCCGAGCTACAGTCCGCGCGAGGACTGCTGGGATTGTGCGCTGGGCGCCCGGTCGGGTCCCCCTCCCCATATGGTCTCTCGGCCCACCCGTAGCTGACGCATGCGGTCTGCCCCGGACAAGCGGGGCGTCGCGGAGATTAAGGACAAAGTAGGAAAGAGGATAGGAGGGTCAGATGATCAAACATGGCTAATATTTTATCTGTATAATACAGGAATTTGTGCGTGTATGTGCCACTGGCGCTTAACGACGCGCTCAGCTGCTGAGATGAGAACCAATGATGCACAGGTCAGGAGAGTGAGCAGGAGTATGTCTGTCTAAAATAATGCAGATGAGAGCGATGGCGAGCGGCGACATGACTGACCTAGCCCGCGACCGGGCGAGCACTGCAGACTCACAGGTGAGAATCGTGGGCATGAGCGCGCTGAACAGCAGGAACATGAGCGCGAAGAACAGCTGCGCGGCGTTGTTGTACACATCTTTTGCCTCGTTGCCAATGCGGAAATAGAGGCTGCCGATGAGCAGGCCGAACAGCAGGTGAGACGCCAGGCGGGCCATGGTCAGCATCTGACGCAAACGCCATCAGCACGCTGTCAGGCGACGTCATGGGGTCGCAGATAAACTAACTAAAAATCAGCAATCAGTGCGTGCTCCCGAACAGGGCGTTCTGTCAAGATAAGATCATTGAGAAGAAAATGTTCGAGCCTTTCTAAACATTGAGGAATAAACAGGAGCACAACGAATGCAATACCAAATATCTGACGAATTCCCAAGAACTGTTCAGTCATTGACAGTGGTGTGATAACCAGTGCTGGTCTCAAAAGACAGCAAACTTTTAGTTTCGTAACTTATCGCATGCTTAACACATCAATCGACAGAGAAATTCCTATAGGTTATGCAGAGTAATCAGATCCAAGCACGGCGTCCGGCGATGCAAAATCAGAGAAAAGTGAGACACCAGCGATGGCCTTACCGGATCGCGAACGATCGACTTGCACGTGCGCTTGAGTAGCACGCAGAACTGCGTGGTGGCCGTCGTTCTGTACAGCTCCCGGCCCGAGTCCAGTCGCTGCAGCCGGCACACAGGGTCGAGCGGCCGGGCTCCGACGTCGGCCTCGAGCCTCGGACAGAGGACGCCCAGCTGGACACGCTCGGCGTGGTCCCCAGCCGCCTGCTCTTCCAGCAGTCGGCTGGTGCAGCACGGCTCGTCGGCCTCGCAGCTCAGGGGCGATCCTGGTGCGCTCGACAGAGCGCCCGCAGCGCCGTTCGGATGCTGAGCCGCGCGACTATGACGCGGTACGCTCCCGTCCACGTACTGAGGTAGCGAAGACACGCTTTGGTTTGCCGGAGCGCTGCTATGGTGGGATGAAATGTCATTCGAGCGGGGTAACGGATCACTAAGGTGGGACACCGAGAAGTTCTGTTGGAGTGACGGTCCGTTTTGGTGAGATGACGAGCCGTTCTGGAGGAGTGGCGAGCTATTCTGGTGGTGCAACTGACTGCCACCATTACTCTTCCCGTCCGCCAGCAGTTCACCGTTAGCCAGCCTTGAAATGGCAAAGTCTGTTTCGTCTGTAAAGAGAAATGCGCACATTGGAAACGTGATGCATTGGCACCGACAGGGACTTTTCAGGATACAGACACAATGCTGGTGGATTATGTATGCAACAGCTCGACGCCGTGTGTATTTTTGACCATGGCGCCACCGCAGCGAGGCTTGACCCACGATAGGGCAAGTCCTAATGGTGTCAGGGGAAAACAACAGCATAACGCTACGGTTAAACAATCAACCGTGCACGTGCTTCTGCACTATCACCAAAACAGAAGGCAAATATATAGCTAGGATGACCCGAAAATGACGACAATGCTTAATCGGAGAGCACAGCAGGCTAAGAGCCGTTTACACCTGAGGTTCACTGCAACATGCAACAAGAAATCATACGGATCACGACAATGAGGACTTCTTTTCGAGCACATTTCCCAGTAGGATATGATGACAGAGCTGCATATTCTTCAGTTGGGGAAGGATTTTAGCCTCTATCCCAATTGCCAAATTTTGAAAACCAAGTGAGAAAAAATCCGACAAGACGCCGCCTTTGTTGAGTAGTTTAAATAATTTTTCCTTTTCAGCTTTGCCGTTCTCAACTTAGAGGTTCGAACCTGGGCCATCAGGGGAGCTTTGGTTTTAACCACTCCGTCAAGACTTCCTGACACCAAATGGCGTGACGTGATATACTTTTGCCATCGCGTGTTGGTAGCAGTCATTCACTTCAAACAATTTATAGGCGAGTACGAGCTTTTGACAAAAAATCACTCGCACTCTATGGAAAGTGCGTGAGTTGTAAGGATGACTGACGGGATTTCGCTGAAACTGAGCCATAATGTCCATATTGGCCTTTGAAAAGGGATGGAGCCCGACATTACTGAGCGTAACATTACTGCTTTGTTTGTAGACTTAGTATATCGATGTCTTAATTGTATACCTGCATCTCACAAACCGGTAATATGATGGAGATAAAGCTCCCGGAAATAGTTTGTACTCAGTTAAACAATTTTCGTCAAAATATAAGAAAAGGGCGTCCAGCATCAGTCGATTTGTCGTGAGATGTAACAACTAACACACAAACTAATCGTTCCTCGTTGTGTTATTATCAGTATGCAGTGAAACTCTGACACAGCAGCTGACCCCTACCGGAGGCTGACCCACACCGACGGCGCAGCGGCTAACTCCCACCGGAGGTGCAGCAGTTGACCCCCACCGGAGGTGCAGCAGCTGACCCCCACTGGCGGTGCAGCAGCTGACCCCCACCGGAAGTGTAGTAGCTGAACCCCACCGGAGGTGCAGCAGCTGACCTCACTGGAGGTGCAGCAGCTGACCCCCGCCGGAGGTGTAGTAGCTGACCCCCACCGGAGGAGCAGCAGCTGACCCCCACCGGCGGCGCAGCAGTTGAACCCCACCGGAGGTGCAGCAGCTGACCCCCACCGGAGGCGCAGCAGCTGACCCCCACCGGAGGTGCAGCAGCTAACCCCCACCGGAGGTGCAGCAGCTAACCCCCACCGGAGGTGCAGCAGCTAACCCCCACCGGAGGTGCAGCAGCTAACCCCCACCGGAGGTGCAGCAGCTAACCCCCACCGGAGGTGCAGCAGCTAACCCCCACCGGAGGTGCAGCAGCTAACCCCCACCGGAGGTGCAGCAGCTAACACCCACCGGAGGTGCAGCAGCTAACCCCCACCGGAAGTGCAGCAGCTAACCCCCACCGGAAGTGCAGCAGCTAACCCCCACCGGAAGTGCAGCAGCTAACCCCCACCGGAAGTGCAGCAGCTGTGCCGCGCCGGGCGTAATGTCAGCGGGGTCGGTAGCCGAGTGACCGCAACGCCCGCCCGCTGCCCGGGCAGTCTGCCCGCCGGCCGGGCAGCCTACCCGTCTAGACACTGACCGCTCTGCTGAAAGTCGTCGGCTGTAAACTGTCCGGCAAGCGGGTCCGGCCCGCTCCAAGTCCGAGATCGGCCGTTTTGGGCGGCCTCCACCAGCGGGCTGGTCCAGTCGCCGTACTCGCCGCTCGCCGCCTCTATCACTGCGGAAAAGACACCAGCACCTCAGTTCAGGACACCTGCCTAATCAGGACCACTGCAGCGTACGTTGCTGCATTTGTTGCGTGTAAGCACATCAACGGCACCAGAAGGTGCTCATGCACGTGGCGCCGCCGTCACGGTAGCCCAGGCAACAGCACGTGTGTGGGACGTCGGTGTGGAAGGGCATGATGTCCGAACTACATCGCATTAAATCCAATCGCAAGCTCGCATAATGATGCAAGAGATGTGCTAACCAAAATCCGCGATCTGGCTGCGTGCCCGTTGCTGCAATCGTTGGCAATACCGTCGCTATGGGGAAAGAAATCCTACCAAACGTCACGAATAGCTACATCCCAGAACACGTTTGCACTGCGTCCTACATACAGCTCTCTTCAGACCAGATTTTTAAACAATAAAATATTACTGGCTATGATTTTATACGACAGCAGCTTTGCTCTGTCGTAACACAAGTCAAACAGTTCATAGGTCAGCAGAGCCAGTCGTCACGCAGCGTGCCTCTAAGCCACGGAGAAGCTTAACTGATACGGTGACAATAAAGATAATAATCGTCCGATAAGGATAGTTATACAACCTCCCAAAGACACGGCGTGTCAGCGCACTGTCCGTGCCGGTGTCGATCTCACACGATCTTATTCGTCGGTCGATGAACTCCCCGACTACGTCATCCCTGTGCGTACGGAGCCTGGTACAATGCATTTGCCACCACCAAATCCGGTGCTCAGTGAACCGTACAAACGTCACGTCTTATCATGAACTGCATCAAGCGTAAAAAGAGCGGGCACGCTGGCGACGGTCGCCGCGCTTCTGAAACTCCGAACGGCCCGGGCCGGGCGCTGCCGAGCACGGCTCGCCCCAGACATTAACGCCTGGTGACAAAGCTGAGGCAGCCTAGTGAAGACAATACGCAGACGTTTGTACTACACACTCACATTCTAACGGTGACATGCTTCAGCTGTCGCGAAGACTGTAAACACATTCCCCAGTGCGGCTTTACCGAATGGTTGGCGCCGGACAGGGATCGAGTCAATCGAAACACAAGGCCGTCCAGTTTCAGGGTCAAATATCCCGCTTTGGATTTCGAATTCAGATACGGCAGCACACGAGCCCGCGTGTACACTACCAGCCCCAGGAGGGAGGGAGGAGATACCAAACCCTGCAAGGCTAGCCATATCTCAACAGGAACCATGCTGGTGCACAATGGCGTTTACAAACTTTCGACAGTCGTTTGAAGACGTTCAGCGTCTGGCAAACCCGAATTCTCGTCAGCCCGCGTGTCGAGCGGCGCATGCACGCACGCACGCTGAAATATCGGGAACCCCAGCTGAAATCTCGGCAACTAGGAGAGATAGAGACACCAAATTCACACAGTGTGTTGACCTATACGTGAACTCGCTTAGGTCAAGACTTGCAGTTCATAGGTTATGGCCTTCGGCTCAAATAGGGTCAAACAAGGTCAAATTCCAGACTGGCCTCCAAAAGGACCCTAGAACCTAGGCAACTGTTCTAAGAAAAATGTCATGCTCAGTTAGGGTCAGTGACCTTGTCTGACCTTAAAACACGCACCCGGGTGGCCGGTTGGACACCCTTCCCTCGAATGGAGGGGTCAATTTGACCCCCCCCCCCTGAGATCTCGGGAATTAAGAGAGCTAGAGACACCAAATTCACAGGGCGTGTTGACCTGTACGTGAACTCACTTAGGTCAAAGTCTAAAATTCCTCGGTCATGACCTTCAGTTCAGGTAAGGTCAAACAAGGTCAAATTCCCGACATGTCTCCAGATGGCCCCTAGAACCTAGGCAACTGTTCTAAGAAACATTTCACACGCTCAGCTAAGGTCAGTGACCTCGTTTGGCCTTTTAAGTCATGATGATCAAAATGATATAAGACTGTTTTGAGTTTTGCATGTGAATAAACGATTAAGATTACGCTAGGCAGCATGTCCCCAAAAACAGCGTGTTGACCTGGGTCATTTTAGGTCACTGATCTATTTTGACCTATAAGAAGTACATGGAAGGCGTATAATGCGGTTCCTGCTATCAATATATTCGAAATGAGCACCAGAAATCATTCCATACAGGAAGCCCGAGAGTGATAAAACAGGTTGGCTTTGACCGTGGTCTAACCTTCATGCCTGACCCTAGGTCAATTCGATTTGTTTATTCAATTGCTGTGTTGCCTAGTAAAGTATCTCAGAGATGTCTGGCTTCATCTAAAACTCCGTTGCTTGATCGGATTGAACAATTCCCTAGAACGTGTCTTCGCTGAAACCGTAGCCTGACGTTGACCTACCACAGGTCAGCGACCTTACAAAGTACATCTAAATTTTAATCTCAGACGATCCACTATTCAATTCCCTACAGCTTTGTAAAATTTGGCGCGGCTTCGCCGCGCCGTTCGGAACCCATGCCGGGAAAACTTTCGAGGAGTCAATTTGACCCCCGCCCGAGCGCGTGTTAAGGGACAGCACAGGCCAACTGTCCTGGCGCCATCCGAGCTCACGATATCATGCTCGATCAGAGCCCGGTTACCAAGGAAACTACCAGAGTTTCAGAAAACAAAACTGCCGCTAGTGCGACTTCATGTCGCTCTGTACACGCAGATGAACTAAGAACGGGACAAATTAGTAAGCCATTGATGAGTATAGTTTCACGTCCATACGTTCACATAAGAATACTGAAAACGGTGTCAGCTGTAGTTTCGCGTGAGCCAGTCGAGTTGGCGTCAGTCGTGGCCGTTCGGGTCCGCAGAGGCCTGCATCAAAACCAGAGTCGTGTGAACTCTGTGTTCAGACCCTTGTCGAAACTAACTGAAATACCGAATACGGTCAGATGGTGGTAACCGGAGTAGTGGTGTCTGGCGTACCGAATTTAGGTGCGGTCAAGGCTAGGTTATCATGTCAGACCATCACGTAAGGCCGTTAATGGAGTTTTCAGTCATGTTGTCAGCCCATTTCGTGGTAACTTCACCTACAAAAGTCAGCCGGGTTGCGGTAAGTTCATCTACCGAAGTCAGCCGGGTTGTGGTAAGTTCACCTACCGAAGTCAGCCGGGTTGTGGTAAGTTCACCTACCGAAGTCGGCCGGGTTGTGGTAAGTTCACCTACCGAAGTCGGCCGGGTTGTGATAGCCGGGGCAGTCGAGGCCGGCGGCGGCCAGCGCCGGCACCAGGTTGGACCTCGTGCCGCGGTAGATGCAGCTGCCCCGCGACAGGATGTACAACTGGTCAAACTGCTGGAACAGCCGCGAGGACGGCTGATGGATGGTGCAGATGATGGTCCTGCCGCCTTGCGACAGCGTCTTCAGCAGCGACACGCACGAGGAGCATGAGGTACTGTCTAGACCACTGCAACCCAGAAAGAAGCCGCAAGTCAGCAAAGATCAGGAACCGGAAGAGAATCTCCCGTTATCAGCTCTCCACACCGATTACATGGTGTCGCTGCAGTGTGGGAGAGACTGCCGCACTATCCTATGATGTTGGCCTCAGTGGCGTTACTTTAATATTCGGGGATGTAAAACGGGCTGAATACAGGGCGGGGCGGGGCAAGATAGGCAGCGCAGGGCAGGGCAGGGCAGGTAAAGCGGTACACGATCGGGTCAGACAGGGTAAATGCAGATACGGCGTCTCGTTTCACCGTAGCGGCTTGTGGAAGCTGATGACAAAACTGATTATCCGGCACGGGGGACAAACTTTTGAAAAATCTGATTGTTGCATTCGTCAGAACACATGCGAGACCCAGGCGAGTGAGTTATTACTCGGCATCCTTCCACCACTGGTGCCGTGTCTGAATAGGGGCCCGGGGAAAGCAGCAGACCCCAGACCAAGCCCTGGCCGACAGCTGGGGACCTGTCACCGGTGGCCGTGGCAAAGGCAGGCGATGGTCAACCGGCAAGCGCTCAGGTGGCCTGTCCACTGACCTGGTGGGCTCGTCGAAGAACATCACTGGCGGGTTGTTGAGCAGTTCCAGCGCGATCGAGAGCCGCTTCCTCTGGCCGCCCGACAGGCGCAGGCAGCGAGTGTTACCACAGGAGGAGAGTCCCAGCGTCTCCAGCACGTCATCCACCTGGGGGCGACGCAAGCAGCACATAACTAGTCAAGTTCTTACTTTTATTGGAAGGATCATTTTATTGGAACAACTTGCTTTCATGGGCTACAAAGCCACGAGATGTAAAACGTCACGTTTGGGTTGACGTAGGCGCACGTCCCAAAGCAAACGTCATGAAGAATGTACTGCGACTGTGCGGCTGCAATCGCCCCACAACAAAAGGCCTGAGTGCCGGCATGTACTGTCGACGCTCTGTCGCCAGGTTAGGTATTCAGTATTGTTGCGCCGGTGGCGGCGGCTGGAAAGCACGGCATGATGTGCTTCTTGGATGTGTGTACAGGGGGCTTATATGCCGGATACCAGAGTGCTAAGGTGACAATCTCGCAGGGCTAGTTTGGCGGCACCTCAACGTCATACAGATGTTTCATGATGCAATTAAACTATGCCGTATTGAGGGCCATGTTTACTTAAAAGTCTATAACAGTCTTTTCCACCTAAAAACATAGCTAAGTTGTAAGCGAGGTTATATCATTACATCTGATGCTTTTTTCACGATCTTCAAGTGTGGAATATTTCCTTTATGTTCCGAGCTGCTGATTCGGCTTCCGCTTCACGTGTACAAAAGTATGCAACCACTGGCTTCGGATTCGGGGATTCGGATTGACATGTCAAAACATGAAGCCATTGGTCAAAATGACCATTCGTTCTGTTGGGACGGGGGGGGGGGGGGCTAGTTACGCATTTTGTGCAGTGTGAAAATTCCTACGTGCGCAGGGGCATAGTTTCACAGTCGGTAGGGTGGAAGGGGTGAGCGGTGAAAATTGCGCAATCTGCCGCAAGCATATTTCAAGAAGCGGATTTTCGCCACTCCTTCACATTGTTGCAAATGGAACGAAGGGGAAATGCACACGAAAAAAATTAGAATATAACATATTCTGCGCCATTGGATAGGAATATTTGATGTCGGAACAACAAAACGTAGCATTTGTAACCGGCTTAATAAACACCATGCAGACGCATGCTTCCGGAGAGCATACGAGTAGGTCACGTGCTATTGCATTTCTAACCACTTGCTCATTCCTTTTTGGGTTGCATATCGAAAAATGCACTTCGCAGTTCTGTAGCAACAATGCCTGGACGTTTTGCCTCCCGTGTGCATTTTACTCAGTTACGAATTTCACAGCATTTTCGTCTTCTGTCAAAATAAGCGTATTTTCTGTATCAGTATTATGACCTGTACCCAACGCGAGGCGACCGTGAGAAGTATTGCTGTCCTCAAGAACCTTGAGTTTTTGGTCGCGGAAGACAAGTAGCGCTGACTAAAGCGAGAAGAATCTATAGTGAGCGTGTTTCTTCGCCTTCGTTGTAATTCGCCATCCCTGCCGTTAAAACATAAACTTGATCTGGAAAATTAGTTTGATGACATAGCATTAGAATCAGTTGGTTGTGTTGGCCGAAGTCAGGGAATGATGAACCGGCCCAAGTCCAAACATTTTAAGACCAAACCAGTTATCGACCAACAAGATGAGTTGACTTTTTCAACCCGGTCAGGTTTACATGTACAACACCAGCAGAGCATATGGCAGGCAGACACGCAGAGATAGAGCATAGCGCAACAAATACCAGCCTTAAAATTAAAACGTTACCGACAGTTAAAGGCAACGTGGACCCAAGATCTTAGAATCGCAGCACACTCGGAATCGTGGCCGTTGGCTGAACATGCAAACTTCAGCATGGGACCTGGTCTGAGTGTTTAGGTTCTGCATGTTCTTTATGTTCAGGCGGTGTTCGTAGTGACTGATACGCAGCAAACAATGTTCTTGCCTAATTATCTGAGCCAACCTTGCTAAGCTGGCGGATTAGCTGCCTGTGTTGTCATCTTTTCGTTTACTTTACAGCTTTGAACGTTGGATTGCATGCTGGGTGTTAAGACCTGGAATGATCTGCATTGTTTAACATCATCTAGCGGCAATGCGGATTTTGACGCATTTTCTGATTTCACGTGAGTTTTTCAAGTGCAATGTTTTGCTGAACCTTTCTGAACCCTTGCCACCCTCGAGGATGAGCACAGCCCAAAGATATTGAACACCATCAATATAATCGCTATCTAGCATTACAACGCCGTTTAACCAGTACCTCTTGGTTAATTGGAGGTAGTTATGTCAACACAATAACTTTCAACTCATGATGCCCAAAAACCAGGAGCTGAAATACTTTTTCAGTACTCTGCGATTATGAGCAAGCAGTAGTATATCGGACGGGCCCACATCCAATGCTGAACTTACCACCTGCCGCCGGCTCTGGTGGGTGAATCCTGCTCCCAGCTTGAGGTTGGCCGCCGCCATCATGGCCTCGTCGACGCTGATGTAGGGCAGCAGGTAGTCGTCCTGCATGATGTACGCCTGGATCTTACGGAACGTCTGCAGGTTCCGCGCTGCACCGTTGATCTTGATGCTGCCCTCCACGTTTCGCACTCTGGCCGATCGGGGTACCGATCCAAGAGCGTTAGCAAGCTGTTCAGGGGCGCCACTGATGTGCGTCAATGGGCTCAGGCGCCCCCAACTATAGTTGGTAGCACTCAGGATCCAACGAGTTCATGTCTTTCATGGCAAAAGGGTTCGCATGTCAAATTTACGCTATTCGAAAAGTTTTAGAGCTTG
The DNA here is from genome assembly GCF_011947565.3 of Pollicipes pollicipes. Lineage (NCBI taxonomy): Eukaryota > Metazoa > Arthropoda > Thecostraca > Pollicipedomorpha > Pollicipedidae > Pollicipes > Pollicipes pollicipes. The sequence continues at coordinate 4,404,178 of NW_023596136.1, read as the reverse complement.
TTCCCCTGGCGAAGATTTGGGCGATTGTGGCATCATTTGCTTCCCAATAAGCATACACTCCACCCAGTCGACATCCTCCAGCACGGCTGGTGTTCCAATCTTTTCAAGAAACTCATCTTTTTGCCCCCCTCCACCCATTAAGGCCGGGTGGCCTCTGCCAGACCTTGTCATTGTGCAGTGTTTCGTCAGCGCTACTCGCTTCAAACTGGCGGTTCTTTGAAACGTTTGCTTAAATGAATACAACTAATGTTTGTAAAGTAACCATTTAACACAGACATCCATATTTGTAATTATGTGGTAAAGCAATGGTTTATTTTGATGTGCATGACTGTGAAACGAACTAGTTCTTCCGTGTTGCATGACGGCTTCTAATTCGGCACCCTCCAATCGATATTTAAATATCTTCGGAGCAGAGGACCGATCATCAGCTGATCCGGCATTGCATTTATAGAGCCGGAGAAATGTCTCTGACCTTGGCCACGATCGGACCACCACACGTGGTGCGGCGCAAGCAAACCTGCCCCACAGTGTACTATCCCTTTCTTTATTTGGTTTGAGGTGCTTCGGCCCGTTCGAACCATTTCACGCCCCTGAGAGGATTATTTCAAGTCGAGCTTAAATATGTGATTGAAGAAATCAACAACGCTTTCAAGTTGATAAAACTTTCTAACGACTACACAGCGTTGTATTGACGACAATATACCTCCAATGTCTCCCGCTGCTGTTGACATTCGTCACATTCAAGAAAAATATATTTAACTGCAAGGGTACTATAACGCGGTAAAGGGAACGAGTGTGTTTTACATATAAACATCTATGTGTAAGCTTTGTGTGTCCAATTCGAAGACGTGTTAATGTTGTTTCTTCCAAACGTTCTGGACGGTGTACTGACGGCCAATGTGCAATTTCTGGTTTAATGTCATGAAGTGAAGTCCTGGCGGCTCCTGCCCACTATCGTTGCCAAACTTATTTTGCCAAATTGTGAATCACCATTTCTATAGAAGGACGGTCAACAGGGATGGTTGTGATGTCAGGGGACGTCAGTGCTACTTTGGCCAATTGGTTTGCCCGTTCATTCCCTGTGACACCCCAATAGCCTGGCACCCACAACAAATTTAATGCCTATGTCTAGTGTGCGTGAAGAATTATATATGATTATGATGTTGACAGGGCGGTGGTGGGTTAAGTCAGAGGCAATAAGTAACGGCAGGGCCGCCCTTGAATCCGAACAAAGTGCTATGGGTTTGGTCGCATGACTTTCTCGTTCGGCGTATTGCAAAAAAAAATAGGGTGAATAGTTTTGCAAGATAAACCCAAGATGCAACCCAAGATGTTTGCAACCCAAGATGTCCCATCAGGTAATCTACAGTTTTGTGAATAGTGTGTGACAGAGCACGGCACATCCGGTGCGGTTTTCAGTCGTGGAGAAATCGGTATAAATGGAGTGACGGTTTGATTGCATGTCGGTTTGTTTGTTTGTTGGTTTGATTGCATCATCGCCCCCGCACATCATTGACTGAGAACCTCTCCCTCTAGCATTTCGCTCTTTGCACCAGTTACAGAGATTCCTAGCTGGTCTATGCCCAAGCACATAACACAACTCTATAACTTCACGTTTTTGAACTGCGCGTTGACTTCTAGTGCAACGATTTTGCGCAGCCTGTATTTTGACTGAGCCTTAATCTGCCCCGTGAGAACCCTTCGAGGGCTAAGCGTCACCGGCTGGACTACAGCCAGCGGGCGGCGCCTAGCAGGGGTGGCAACCCACGCTGGACTGCAGCCAGCGGGTGGCGCCTAGCAGAGGTGGCAACCCACGCTGGACTGCAGCCAGCGGGTGGCGCCTGGCAGGGGTGGCAGCCCACGCTGAGGCCGGCAGCTGCGCAGTGGTTAGCTAAGGCCGGCAGCTGCGCAGTGGTTAGCTAAGGCCGGCAGCTGCGCAGTGGTTAGCTACGGCCGGCAGCTGCGCAGTGGTTAGCGCCACGTGACAGCCTGCTCCTGCTAATCAACCTCACAGCAGGTGGCGTCAGGCATTATGTCCGGTTAGACACTGCTCAAGTCAATGACGCTTGGGCATGTTCCACGTTAGTACGACTAGTCCACCTGCCATCAAAAATCAGAAAATAAGTTGGAGACATAATTTAATTGTATATGTGTCTGCGACTTTGTCACACTATTGTCTACGGTGCATATGTTTACCGCTGTGGTTAAGGCCAATTTGACATACTTGTGTGCTGTACGGTGACTTAATGGCAACACCCGGCTTAGCACTAATAAGGCATGACGAGGAACTGATCAAGGCACTGCCACGACACAAGGCACTGCACTGCACTTGTGCACTGCCACGAAGCAAGGCACTGGTGAAGGCACTGCACTGCACTTGTGCCCTGCCACGAAACAAGGCACTGATAAAGGCGCTGCACTTCACTTGTGGCCTGCCACGAAACCAGGCATTGATGAAGATACTGCACTGCATTTGTGCACTGTCACGACAAAGAACTGAGCAAGGCACTGCGCTGCACTTGTACACTGCCACAAGAAATTGATCATGACACTGCGCTGCACTTGCACTTTGTTAGGACAAGGACCTGCTAGGTATTCTACAGTAAGAGACTACGGTGAAGTTGAAGTTAAGTTCGTTATCATTAAAGCATCTGCAAGATCCAGACTTGCTATTTGCGAAAGCATGTGCCTATGCCGAATGGCAGTTTAGCATGACAAGGCACTCGCTTTTTGAAATTCCATGATGCTTCACGGCGTGTTTGCCTGACGGAATGCTTGCCTACGCACGCGCGTCACTACGTGCGTGCGGCGTAGATGCGTTTAACTTAAATTTGTTTGCACTTTGGAAGCAGCCTCCTAGAGTCAAAATCGCGGCACACAGGTGACCGTCGTGTCAAGGCAAACATTATGTAAGTCATCTTGGAATTTATACAGAATGTTTGCCTTCACATGGAGGGACGGGGGAGGAATGGCAACTGACTTGTATCCAGCGAGCACGTTCAGCAATGTGGACTTGCCGGCGCCCGAGGGACCCATGATGGCTGTGAGCTGACCGGGTCGGAAGGTACCCGTCACCCCGTCCAGGATCGTCTTCCACTCTGCAACAGGCCGTGGAAAGGTCACTCACACTCATACGGCGTAGGCACGGCGGTCCAGCGTGAGCATGGAGCCGCGCACTGTCGGTCTCACGTTCACGCAGGCCGGACAGTCCTATGCGAGGTCACGATCTCTCAAGAAAGTACCAGCCGCAGAAGTCGTGTATGCATATGCGTGCATTTGAGCGCAAGTACGTAAATACCCGCGTGCATGCATGCATGCGTACGGGCACGTGTGCGTGTGCGTGTGCGTGTGCGCGTGCGCGTGCGCGTGCGCGTGTGCGTGTGCGTGTGCGTGTGCGTGTGCGTGTGCGTGTGCGTGTGCGTGTGCGTGTGCGTGTGCGTGTGCGTGTGCGTGTGCGTGTGCGTGTGCGTGTGCGTGTGCGTGTGCGTGTGCGTGTGCGTGTGCGTGTGCGTGTGCGTGTGCGTGTGCGTGTGCGTGTGCGTGTGCGTGTGCGTGTGCGTGTGCGTGTGCGTGTGCGTGCGCGTGCGCGTGCGCGTGCGCGTGCGCGTGCGCGTGCGCGTGCGCGTGCGCGTGCGCGTGCGCGTGCGCGTGCGCGTGCGCGTGCGCGTGCGCGTGCGCGTGCGCGTGCGCGTGCGCGTGCGCGTGCGCGTGCGCGTGCGCGTGCGCGTGCGCGTGCGCGTGCGCGTGCGCGTGCGCGTGCGCGTGCGCGTGCGCGTGCGCGTGCGTGTGCGTGTGCGTGTGCGTGTGTGTGTGTGTGTGTGTGTGTGTGTGTGTGTGTGTGTGTGTGTTGCTACTGTTCATTTTTGCCGATATCCTCGGCACAATCAGCTGCAATAAAATATACTGTGCTCAGGTCCACAAAATGCAGCTGGACTTCACCGGTTTCCGTCGCTAAGCGCCCTTCGCAAGGTCGCAACGGGACGTCCCGTAGCAACGTATTCCGCACCAGCGACTCATCACAAAAACTACCGTCTGTTCAGTCTCCAGCAGTGGCGCGGCCAGAATTTCGTGGGGTGGTGTGAGTCGGATCAAGAGCCCCATGGTACGTGGGGGATATGGTCAAAATTAGATTATATCGTAAAACGACGGGTGATGCGGAAGGTGGGCCCTAAACCATCTTTCTACCTCGATTCTGTATCAGTTGCTGTCGGAGTGTTTCAGTGCTGCTGTCGCAGCCGTCCGAGAGCGAGCCCAACTACACACCAGGTGCTGCGTGACCAATCTTATATTCGCCAGCCGGCCTCACCCGTCATCGCTGACTTCCATATCTCGGACCATCACATGGCCAGGGGTTAGTAGATGACTGAAAAGGAACCGTATGCAAAATGGATTGACGCCAACTGATCGCATGCCAGCTTTGCGGCATTGCGAAATGGATTGATGAAAACTGATTGCACGACTGTTGATGCATCATCATCACTGCTGATTGGTGCATCACTCAGATGGGACCCTTGCTTCAGTACGTATGTTCTCATTGTCTTCCCTTACATCATACCGCAGAAAAATTGAATTCCAGGAAACTGCCTGTTTTTGGCATGAGCTGATCCACAGGGATTCATCTGCTTCTCCTTCAATATAGCCAACGTGATCTGTTGCTGTATGTGGGACGTGGGTACACAGTAAACACTTAAACAAGCTGCGTACCCACATCTGCCGGAGGTGGCCAGCGCAACCCGGCATTTTAGGACATTACATATATATATATATATATATATATATATATATATATATATATATTATCGTATATATAGTCAGCTGTTATCACAGCTGACTGCCCGGTTATTGGGCAATTTGTGCCGCTCCTGTTGTGTGTCGCGAACCACCCGGTTTTCTTGGAATTGGGCGGCGCCGCTGCCGACGTGGTGGTCGGTGTCACGTGACCCACCCCTCGGCCTGGCCGCGCGGGACAGCCGGCCATTTGTTGGTCGGATCGGAAGGCGGCTGGGCGCCGGCATGATCGCAGGTGCAAGGCCGGCCATTGTTCCAGAGTGTTTAACGTGTGTTGGGGTATCGGTTCATCTTTTGGTAATGTTATTTCACTTTCCTTATTTCTTCTGCATCCAATTTGATTCAGTTTCTAGTTTTTGCTGCAGATATTTTTTACCCATCTCGCACGGACTCATGCACATTGTGGGTTATCTTGATGTTGTGATACTGCACCGTCGCCGTGCTTGTTGCTAACGTATCTTCTTCGCCGTCCGATCAAGTGCAGCTGTGGTCCAGTTTTATCAGTGTGATGTAACGACACGTTGTTAATACGCGCCAGGGTGCTAACAGGCCCTGGATAAGGCCACCCACGAAGGTTTTCCAAAATGACTTCCGAACGGCGCGGCGTAACCGCGCCAAACTTTGCACGACAGTAGAGGATTAAATAGCAAATCTTTTAATGTAACGAAATAGATGTTCCTTGTAACGTCGCTGAGCTCCGGCAGGTGCCAGGCCGTGGCTGCAAGCAAACGGCATTTCTAGGGAACCATGTAACATGATGCAACAAATCAGTGTTAGACGAAGACATACATCTCCGGGACAGTTTGTGAGGCAATACAAAAAGTTAATTTATAATTGCTTTTTTATAATTTGACAAGGTGGTCATTTACTGAGTCAAACGATGGGCTATGGTTCGGGACATTGTATCCTGTCATTGATAACACCGCAAGGCTTTTGGCTCGAGAGATAATTGCAAGAAACGATCAGCGGTCGTTGCGTTAACCTCCCGAGCCCCCTCGGTGATAATTCCACAGGTTACGCACTTTCGGGACTGGTCAGCCGACCACCGCAACCGGTGGGTGTCACCAGACTGGAAGCTACGGGTGCAATGGGTATCCTCATCCCGTGTGACCCGTGTACCGCGCGTCTCCCCCGACCTTGACTCGGCCAAGTAGAGCTTCAGAATCCAGTCGTCAGGGGTGTTAGCGGGTGCCGCGTGCACCCGTTCTCGGCGACCACCGGGTTGAGGTCGGCAGCCAGGGGTGCTGGTCAGTGCTCGCCCGCTCGAACCTCGCCACACATAGGTCACTCTCGGAGTCGCCGCCCCGAGCCAGCAGCTCACGTGGAACTGCGCCGGTTTGAGCTCCTGTTGAGTTACTTCCCCCAATCTCACCGCCCTCGTGCAAACGAGATAACATATCGACGTGCGGCACGTGGTTGATCGATCTGTGTTGTGCTTTATCTGAACTGGCTGATGAACGCTCTTCAGATAATCAATCTTGGGTTAATCCGTTTCCTACTGTCCAAAATTTGGAGGGCACTCCTACAATTGCAAACCCGCTTGAAGTCTATATCGGCCAAATGCTTGATAAACTTCTCCAGGTCCTGGATGAAGCTAAAACTTCAAGCTCAGAAATGCATTCCCTCTGTGCCCGACGACAAATATATTTCTGTTGAAAGCTATAATACGCTGCATCCAATATTGCTCTTGACACCAAATTTGGTCCATGCGGATCATATAATGCTGATGAGTCATACGCGGGCCATACGTTTCCTTAACACGCCCCAGAGGTGGCCGGCTAGATACCTTCGCTCGGGTGGGGTGGGGGTCAATTTGACCCCCTGAGATCTTGGGAACCAAGAAAGCTAGAAACACTAAATTTACAGGGTGTGTTGACCTGTACGTGAACTTACTTAGATCTCAGATTTAGGTTACTAGGTCATGACCTTCGGGTCAAAAAAGGTCAAACAAGGTCAAGCTCCAGGCTGGTCTCCAAAGTGCCCCCAGAACCTAGATAACCGTTTCTAAGCAAAAGGTCACATTCTCACCCAAGGTCAGTGACATTTTTGACCTTATGAAGGTCAGGGTAACCAAAATCATACAATATTGCTTTAAGTTTTGCATTTGAATAAGCGACAAAGATTACGCTAGGCGGTATGTTCCTTTAAAAAATGTTGACCTGGGTAATTTTAGGTCAATGACCTATTTTAAGCTCTAAGAAGTCAATGAAAGATGTATAATGCGGTTCCTGCAATCAATAAACTCGAAATGATCAGCAGAAACTATCCCATACAGCAAGCCCTAGAGCAACAAAACGGGTTTATTTTGACCTTGGTGTGACCTTCATACCTGGCCTTATGTCAATTTAATCTGCTCATTGAACTATTGTATTGCCTAAGAAAGCATTTCATAGATGTATGGCTTCGTCTAACACTCCGTTGTTTGATCAGATTAAAGGATTCCCTAGAAATTGGCTTCGCTGAAACCATGGTCTGACTTTGACATGCCATAGGTCAGCGACCTTACAAGGTACATGTAAAATTTTGATGCCAAACGATCCGCTATTCAATTGTCTACAGCTATGCAAGATTTGGCACGGCTGCGCTGCGCTGTTCGGAAACCATTCCGGAAAAACCTTCGGGGGGCAGCTTGACCCCTGCTCCAGCCGAGCGCGTGTTAAGACATGGAAGGCAGATGTTTCACTGGAGCCCTCTGACAAACGTTCAGTTCAAAGTAGATATGATCTTGCAGTCACCGAGCGAGAAAATAAACTCATGTGTGTTTGAAAACACAAACATTTTCGGAGCCAATGGCTTGTTGAGAGCGCGCATATTTATGCTATATATATATATATATATATATATATATATATATATATATATATGCATGCATGCATGCATACATGCATGTATGTATGTATGTATGTATGTATGTATGTATGTATGTATGTATGTATGTATGTATGTATGTATGTATGTATGTATGTATGTATGTATGTATATGAGTATAACTTCATCAGCTATTTTTCCTACGTACTGCCCATCCTTTCAAGACACCGCCTTCACCTGTGCTGTCATGCCATTGGCACCGCCTGACGCAAGCTGTGGTTCGCAAGATTGAACATCCGTGATCGGTTCAGCATATCCGATGCTGCTGCGTCTGTGCAGGGTAATGGTGCGATCAGATCGACCGCGAACACGCAAAGGAATTTCGGTTTCGGAGAATGGCGTCGTCAAGGAATCTCATATGTCCATATTGACTGAGCGTTGTCCGATTAAGAAACACTTAAAAACACATGACATTCGTTGGTCAATTTTCATGGCTTGGCAAAGACACTCTGTGGCGGCACCGACACATACTGTTTCAGTTTTGGTTTAATTGCATGGTCTGGCAAGCAGTTCAGCAAGATTTTGTTTGACGACAGAAAATCTCAGCCCAAGACCGGTCGTGCCTCAAATTATCAACCACTACAAACTCCGCTTCGCAGGCCCCTGCACCGGCCCCTATCATCTCCACTCGAAGCTTGCAAGTACCCACAGCATTGAGAGCGTGCCCACAGAAGGAAACTAGACGGGTGGGCGGCGTCAAAGGCGAGTCCGGGGAGATGAAACAGAAGAGGCGGCTGCCTTTCGAAGATACTTGACTACCAGAGTCAATGAAAGTTCACTGACCATGAACAAGCTAATGACTACGTGAGCTGTCGGGAGGTCCACCACCCGGCCGCCACCCCACCTGCCACCTGAACTGTCGGGAGGTCCACCGCCCGGCCGCCACCCCACCCGCCACCTGAACTGTCGAGACGTCCACCACCCGCCCGCCAGCCCGCCGCCGCCTGGGCTGGCGGGAGGTCCACCACCCGCCCGCCAGCCCGCCGCCGCCTGAGCTGTCGGGAGGTCCACCACCCGGCCGCCAGCCCACCGCCACCTGAGCTGCCGAGACATCCACCACCCGGCCGCCAGCCCACCCACTACTCCGTTTGGGCGGTGCTTTTTGAGATGACCGAGGCCACGGTAAGACCAGCATTGGACGGTCCGCCGCCAGTGTTCGCGGCCTGATTTGTTCGCCCCTTACCGAACCTGCCAACCTGGTGGATACCCCTCACAGGTCATCAGTCGCATTTAAGAGGAAAGCCGGGGCACCTGAAGAAACATTCAGAGGCACGTGCTGGCCTGTTTGCACCCACCATTTTTTTCGGACAGGCCCCGAAGCGAACAATAAAGTGTCCCAGTCGGCTTCTGGAGGGTTATTTTGCTGACCTGGAAAAAGGTGCCCGTTGGGCAGCACAGATGAACTCAGTCCGCTCGTGAAGGGGTCTTCTGTACTGCTAAGGTGCCCGCGTATGCCTACAAAGATGCTCCTCCCGAGCTAGCGGTGTCCTTTACAGGACGGTAGCAGCATCTTTATAGGCATGCAGGATCCCCGTAACACTCAGCACACTTCACTTATCACCTTTACACTTCACAACAATGAGCCTCCTACAAGCCAGCAGAGGGCCCAAGACGCTCCTTCAAATCACCCCACAGGCCTCTTGTCATGTTAAGCACTTTCCAGCCAGCACCTGGCTGGAGAGTTAGGGCACACCCACGTCAGCACCTGGCTGGACAGCAGGGACACATCTGCGTTAGCACCTGGCTGGACAGTTAGGATGTATCCGCGTTGCCGCTGGTTGGGGCGGTGTACAGTTATCGAGAAGCGCTTATCTGTAGAGCCCGGACAGAGGCTAAATACAGCACTGTAGGTAACAACAACATGTATGTATGTATGTAGCACTGTATGCAAGAAAAAGCATCGACTGCTGCAATTACATAAAGACTTACGCATTGCTGGCCGGTTCACGCGGCTCGTGCGGTGTCATGCGGTTCGGCTATCAGCAGCCCTCCGAAGATACGCAATGTTCACAACAGAAACTCGATAAGCGAATCGTCCAACGGTTAAGGCTAGCCATCCAGCCGGCAAGCAGCTAGTTTCTCAAAACGGAAAGCCGCAATTTTTGGTATATTTCGCACATTTTCGGAGCATTTCGTATAATTTTAGCGTGTATTTGTACACTACAGTTGCTCGACGTAAAAATATGCGATTTGCAAGTTCAAACAAGGACAGCTAAAAAACGCCGTTAATGTACAATCTACGACAAAAAACGCACGCAAGTTTGCCTGGATTGCTCATACATACACAACTTACACCAAGGCGTATATTATGATGGATGAAGACCATATCTGGCAACACAATCAACGACACCAAAGATTGCGTATGTTTTCCGCATTCTGTCAGTTCCCTGTACATGATGTGGAGTCAGTAGCCAAGCAAACTAGTGTTTTGACATATTTGCCCACTAGTTGAAGCACGGAAGGGCAGGATGCTCAACAAAGAAGGCTCAGTGCGTACAGGCCCAGAATTAAGCCGAGATGGCAAGCGGCGGAGAGCTTGAGGTAGGGCGTGTTACTTAAGGTATTTGGAACAATCAATTAGATCATTTGAAGCAACAATATTTGTGGAACAAACCAATCAATTGGTATACTCAAGAATGTTTTCAGCTGAACTGCACTATGCATAACAATTTGCCACAAATGCACATTTGCACACCATACGTGCAAGACATCTATTTCCCAGGATGAGATTCAGCCTGTCAGCAAACGTGGCTGAGACCATTCTGGGCCAAACAAGACCACAACTGGCTAATCGCAAAGGAAGGAGTAGAGCTTTGTTCCCACATGACCAATGTCTCCTTGCATTGAGGCAAATATATTGCCTGTTGACTTCTATCATGACTTACGAGCACCACGCTACACATGACTCCAAGCACTGCCCGCTAAAATCATTGTCTCTTTTGATGCACTTGGTGTCGCACAAAATGTTAATTGCAAACTGGTTTAAAGCTCCTGTTGTCCGCTATGCTTTACAAAGGGCTATTAAAAGTGATTTCTGAAACACCCACTTATTGCATATTAGCCACACGCTGCTGCTAGCATGTGCCAGTATGCTTTTCTCAGCACTTGAAATCCTTAGCACCAGCCAGCACAGCTTTGCCACTGCAATGTGGTAAATTGGAGCGTGTATCTAAGCTAATTTCGCTGCTGCCTTAATGTCTCGGTTATTTGCGACAGGAGCTTTTTATTTGTTCATTGGAGATGGACACGGGCCATCGAAAGCTTATGTTAGCCGCTGTGTTCATGGCGCCGCGTCAGCCTTGTTCCTGGCTTTTGGCAAAACGGTGGCACGGCCACTAGAGCGGCTCCAGCTGCAGAGAATGAAAGAAAAGTCATTGAGGATGCATGGGCTGCCCAACGTGATCGGTGGGTGATTCAGCGATTCCAGTTTCTGGAATGCATCTAATTTGGTTCCTTCCCCAGTACAATCCTGGTGGCTGGTTGCGATCACACATCATATATGGTTGACTGCAGACCTGTACCCCTGCTTGCGATTGATATTTAAGAACAGTGTAGAGATATCGGTGTGTCTTTTTCTTGCCACGTTGATTCGAAATGCCAATACATATATATATATATATATATATATATATATATATATATATATATATATATATATATATTGTCGCGCTAATTTGACATCTTGGCATGCTTATAACATATCCCTTTCGGCGTTCCTCTCCCTTGGGGGCTAAATGACTTTTTTAAGCATGATTTTGCAGTATACTACTGAAAATTCAGTGGCGTTACCCCAGAACAGAAATCGGTCTGTGAAAAAGCCAACGCAATGAGTTTAAGAACAAAAAAGAATAACGAAGAAAGCTCCCGGACTCGACTTGACCTTGAAATCTGGCGTACCGGCGGAGGGGTGGCCGACTGCACGTTCGTCTGAGATTAAATTATGCACCCCCAGAAAATATTGCCACCGTCATATATGGGTATTTTATCAAGGTGTTAATTTTATTTTTCATCGTTTCGTCTTACACATGGTGAGTGGTACCGCTATGACCACTGATCAGAGATATGCACGCCTGGTTGTTACCGAACAGGGCCTTTCCGACGAACGTCCATGCTTGAAGCTGGACACCTTAGCGGTACAGAAATGCTAGTACTAATATATCATGAGCTGGTGCTCATGTACAGGTTATTAGTTGCGTTCATGTTAACTGCTCTGGAACACGGAAACATTGGCTCGGGTTGTGCCACCCACATCGCGGTGCATGAAACGAAATGAAGCATAAAGTTTCGCTTAACTTTCCTTTGCCAAAAAAGATTCCACCACCAACTCCGTACATCATTCGCTCTTTCAGCATCTATGGGGGAGGGGGTCACCTAGCTCTTGAATAAAGCTCATTTGGAAAGCAAAATATTTAGGTACCAACGACCTCCGCGCCCCCCCCCCCCCCCCACTCCACGTTATGGTACCCAGCGTCTCAGGTGACAGGGGCCGGTGGACCGCGCATTTTTTCTGAGTTTACCACAGATGCCTTCCGACTGTTAAAACACCCGTGAGGCGAACTTATCCCGACCCCCGCACCGTTAGGAAGACCTGGTCGCGCCCCTTGATACACCTATGCATGCGAAAAACCTTTACGGTCGGAAGGTTTTGCGGATTCCTCTTTGAGATGAAAAGATGCATAATCGAAGGAGTCTAAAAAATCAGGACACATTTTCTAACGTCTGCACCGCCAAGCCGACGTCAACGCAGCCTGTGTTTTGGATCAGCCCTCCCTTGAACATATGAGTTTTTGTCATTGTTGGGGCGAGGGGGGGGGCGTCAAAACACGAATGGTGGTCGCATCCGTGGTCATATTTCGTTAGCAAAACGATGTGAACATAGAATGGCAAAACAATATTTTCTAGGATGTATTTACGGCATTTACATCAACGTGACGGTACTTGCCAGCATAGAAAATGTATATATATATATATATATATATATATATATATATATATATAAATGGGAGTGTTCCATATTTGTACGGGATTTTGAAGTGAAATAGCCATCTTGAAGATCATTTGGTGCAGTTCACAGCCCTGCCCTTTCAAGACCTAAGCCCCTCTAGTTTTCGAGCTACACGCCCGCGAAGGTGTGCAGACTTTTTCGCGGAGACTATTTCAACGTCACCCAAGGCATTCATGTCGCCATAATAACGTTATGACAAGTCAAGTCAAAGGGTGAATGGCTTTTATTGCATTAGCCTGCCTGGTTATCACGAGAAATGAGCTCAAATCCAGAAATAAACAAACTACGGCAAAGGGAAGACAGGGTGGGAAAGGCCTTCAAAAGATGTAATACATGCGACATTAAAACATTAATTGTACGTCTCAGAATGGTCAAATCTGGTAACAACAGCCCGAGCTGGTTCTAGCCTGACATCTGATGATCTGAACGTAAAGAAAAACCAGGGTTTTAGTAGAAGATTAATAATGATGCAACTAAGACGCGCAGACTAGAAAATCTCCGACTATAGTAATGTATTCGGTGCGATACAGCTAAAAATCTCCTCGTAGTATCCTTCCTGCGGGAAGCAGTTGTTAATGGGCCCTTATGAGGATAATGGATCAATATGATTCACATTACCCACATGTTACCTATACTATGCGGTAGCAAGAGGTCATCGCTGACGAACTGCCATTTTCGGAAGCTGCAAATTTAAATCACGTGGCTGACATGTCGTAAACTCAGCCAGTCAAATTTCAGCACCCTTCTCCAAACCGCACAGAAATAGTTACGGCAGACCGTAGGGATGGAAACGGGGGGGGGGGGGAGGGGACCTGGGGTCTACCTCGCTAGGCCGGGGATAAAAGACAACTAGCTTTCCGCCAGCCGTGACCGGCGTCGCATGGTCATGAATGGCATGATAATCATTGGGAATAATAGGCTGCGCGGACTAGCATCGGAGAAGTTGACTGCTGAAGGAGAATTATTTTCTCCAAAATTTGGAAGTTAGAAATATTTTAGCCTTACCAACTGGGTTCAATCTGCCATCTATGTTGTAAGGGACCTTGTGGAATCTTGCCCCGATGTAAGTGGTCAGGCGCAAGGCACTGCACCTAATGTGCTTCTAAACAACTGTCTGCTCGCAACATACACCAATGGTGGTGACAGGTTTTTGAGGGTTGGATGCACGATTGGCTGTGGTGAGGTGGGCTCCAAGTTAGGAATGTGAAACAGCTACATCCAAATATGTGTGATACGAATCATCTGCAATAATCGCTCCGGTTACGTACATTGTATAAGGCATTTCCCATACAGGCAGGCAATGGATATTTTTTCCAGAGCGCTTCCGTTAGGGACCTTTGACATTCAACGCGGTTGCAAATGAATGCCAATTTGGCGATCCAGGCATACATTAATCTATGGTTCTGGCAAGCATGACGTTCCTCATTCGCAGCATGGCAAAATCAGGCAAAGAAAGTAAGGAGACAAGGAAGCTGATACAAGCACTCAAAATACGCAAATGAAACAAAAAGGCACACTTTGTTTAGACCTTGTAAACAGCCATCAACCAGCGCCTCAGGTGCATATGCCGTGTGCTAGATAGTGCGACTCACTCACCTTTTTTAACTTGTCCTTTGGGCCGGGGTGCCGCTACCTTGTACGAAAGGTCATTGAACTCTATGGTGACTGGTTGTGACTGGGGTAATTTGCTAAACATTGTGACGGCCTTCTGACTTGCAGTCGATCTGTGGAACGGAAGGCAATCGTTTCATCAGCAAATAGAACGGTAAGGTTTTGACGACACAACTAATTGAAATACACGGAAGTGCAGGCCACCCAGTGAATAGGCATACATGCGACGTTGCTTTATATCGAAAACAGATCAGGGTCTATGGGAAATTCAGCGACGTGGGTATATCTATCCATACAAACACAAGTATACGTAATACCGCTGGCAATGCATGCCAGGAGGAGGGAAACGAGGGACTCATGCTAAGGGGACTCAAACTGAGCAACCACGGCTATGGTTAACGAGGAACGCACATTATTCCACCCGATAGAACTTGAAATAAGAGCTGGCCACTGTCAATGCCGGCCTGAAATCTGGCCTCATCAGCGGGATTTTGCCACGGGTACAGAACAGGGGACGAGAGAATGTCAGGCTTCCCAATCTCGTCAGGCGTTTTGTGCCACGTCACACCCACATGCGCTACATGAAATACACAGAATTGAGAAGACGTTTTCCTTTCCTTTTAACAGCATCCATATTAAAAGCTTTGCCTGCCATCGGAAACGACCAAGAGTACCTAACCCGACGCTATCGATAAGGCTTCACATCTCAGCGACTCGCCCGTGCCGACTCCCAGCCGGTCACAGAAACACGCGCTTCAGGGCAGTCCTCCGAAGTCTCACACGATCCGGCGGTCACCTATTGCCGGCACAAAACTGGTTTATAATCGTGAATAGCCCAACCCAGTGAAATGAAAGTGGAAGCCAACCCGACCGGCTGGGATAGGGCCGCGCGGGCTCCGATCCCGTGGTGTGGTTCGGGCTCAGCCCAGCTGGCTCCGGCGGCAGCTGGAACGCACAGTCTGAGACGAATGTCATCCTGTCACGGTCTCAGACGTACGCCATCATGTCACAGTCTCAGACGTACGCCATCTTGTCACAGTTTCAGATGTACGCCATCATGTCACGGTCTCAGGCGTACGCCATCATGTCACAGTTTCAGATGTACGCCATCCTGTCACGGTCTCAGACGTACGCAATCCTGCGACGGTCTCAGACGCATGCCATCCTGTCACGGTCTCAGACGTACGCCATCCTGCCACGGTCTCAGACGTACGCAATCCTGCGACGGTCTCAGACGCACGCCATCCTGTCACGGTCTCAGGCGTATGCCATCCTGTCACGGTCTCAGACGTACGCCATCATGTCACAGTCTCAGACGTACGCCATCATGTCACAGTCTCAGACGTGCGCCATCTTGTCACAGTCTCAGACGTACGCCATCATGTCACAGTCTCAGACGTACGCCACGCTGTCACGTTCAAGCCTCTATCGACGCACGCCAGCCTCTGGGTGGTCTCTGATACGCGACTTCATTCCGGTCCACAGGAGATCAAAAGCATCTCGTTCGGCTGCGTGCAGTAAGATCACGCTTGGCATGGGACGACACCCCTAAGGAACGATTGTCAGTTCTAATTTAACCACACGAATGCTGGTAAGTTTCACGCTAGGAAAAAAACAGACACGTCTCGCTCGGTAACGGCACCAGCGCCTGTTTGCAAACCCAGCCCAACCAGACCGCGAAAGACGATAGGTGCGCCGAGTAGTCGGCAGATAGCTCACACATGTGACGTCTTAAATCCACACGGCAATCACACAGCTGCACCCACTCGAACCAGACACATGCAGCGAAGGCGGGTCACCTCGGGGAAACTTTGACACGACCTCCATTCAGCGAAATTTGAACACGTTGGTCAACCTGATCAAGGATTGCTGCGGCAGTGCTGTCTTCTGAAGGTGAGGTAAAAAGGTTCTGCACGTCGAGCCAGGTCATACATTGGTCACATCGTGTGAACTATTCGCCAGTACTTACTCATGCGGTTACGTATTTTACAGTCACTGCATACAACCGCGGCATATGGCGATTGCCTGAATCCTCCACATGGCCGCACTTTCTGGTTGACCCGACACACACACTCCAGATGGCCGCACTTTCTGGATGACCCGACACACACACTCCAGATGGCCGCCATTTGCAACTGCCGGACGCATTCCTAGTTCTCGAGTGAAAACAGCTACGCTTTCTTTGAGCATAAAAGGCTGCGCAGGGGTACAAAAAAAAAACGCTATTTCGTTTTCACCGACATGGGGTTCACTTCACGGATTAAATTTCTAGGATCCAGTCCAGTCCAGTCCGGCCTGTCCAGATTCAGTCCGCCAATCCGCTTTCCCCAATTTATAAATTCAATCCCGTTCGGTCCGACTCACGAGAAAAATGCATCAGATCAATCCGTGCCGATCAATTTCCACATCAAACGGAGTGTACGACATTTGTATGAGGCTTTGAACTGAAATATCCGTATCAAAGATCTTATCACGGAGATGGAAAGATATTATACGGAGTGTTCGACATGTATGAGGCTTTGAACTGAAATATCCATGGTGAAGATCATTCAGGGCAGTTCACACACCCCGGCCTTTTTAAAGGGTGTGTCCCACCTTTCGAGCATATTTCAAAAACATAACCTAGTGGAAACTCAGTACTAGTTACATCCAATCAGAACACTGGGTAGTGTCATTGCCGCACCATCAGTATATAATGATATCAATTGTAGTTATTTTAGGGTCCAAAGAACGCTCTTAACGCATTGTGACAGCAATATGCTTCTTCCCTGCAATCGCGATCATCGTCGTCATGACACCCGCCGTGCGCATCTCTGCTCGTGCGAATAAAAAAAAAACGTTTGTGGTTAACCCAGCGGGCAAGAAGCTTCTACTACTGAGAAGCGCACTGGTTGAAGTTTAAACCAGTGCGTCACATGGATCATGTGACACTCCATTACCAAAACTAAAGTGCACCTCGAAAAGAGTCACTGTGGTGAACGCCATGGCGGAGAAATCAAACCCACGATGTAACGTTTCGTTGAATTCACGGGATAATAGCTTCAGGTTTGGTCATCTTTTTGCCGTAACAGAGTGTTTCAAGCTTTCGTTACATATATTACACAACACATTCTGATATATTAGAGTGTTGCAAACATTACAGAACACACACGCTGCAAAAAGCAAGGCAAATGAAATGTAATGGTTTTATGGTCGTGAACGGGAAGTCGAATTAATTTTTCCCCCGCGGGGTCACATGCTTCGAATAACAATTCTGAGCTATTCAGATCAGTTTTGAGAAAACTGGTGTACCGCTCAAATCGTACGCGTCTGATGTAACGGTAAGTGAAAAGTAAACAAGGGGTGAAATACTCCCTTCAAGACGTAATCACTTTATTTTCTGAGCTACACAGCCGCGAAGATGTGGAGGCTTCTGTGGGGAGACTATTTCAAGGTCATTCTGGCATCCATAACGCCAAAATAACGTCATTCAAATCCCATCATTCCATTAACCATGCAGCTATTCAAGCCGAAAATATAATTCCTTCGCTTTGAGTCGTTCATGTCTGCCGTCCGTGAGCGCGACTTCCAGATAGGACGGCCGTCAATATTCACTACACAAAGAAACTGGGCTGTCTAGAACAGTCTTTTCCACTTAAAAGTACACCAATAGTCACAAGTAAACTCATTTAATCAGGTATGATGCCTGCTTTAACATCTCGCAATGTGAAACATCCACCTTAAGGTGTTGCAGAATCTCAAGAGCAACTTTTGTTAGTTTTAATATTAAATTTAAATTTTTCTTTAAATTCCATTGAGAAGATGTGCAATAAGTTGCTGTAAGCCCGTGGGTGCTAAAATACTAAATATAGCTTGTTGCCTATTGGCAATGCAATTTTGCACAAAGATCAGAACAAGGCCCATCATATTGCTATGTAATTATATCACAATTATTGGACGAAAGCTCACAAGTACCACCATATCGCAGGAGCCAAAATCGTTTCTGGTCCAATAACCTAAAGGCATGAGCACTTTGTCCAGCATTTTCAGACTCCAGTTAGGTGCAACATACCTATACTTGCCACTCGATAGTTTGAGCGGCACCCAATTTACAAGCATAGGGCAAACCCCATCTAGTACGCTACGCCTTCCAAAAATCTAAGATGACCATCTCATCTCATATAAGATACTCCAGGTGTGCATCGGTTTTCGGACACACCAACTGATGAAATAGTGGAAACTGCGACCATAGTTTCCTGCTAAACGACCGGCTGCAACACAATTATCGTCCACATACGGGACTGCCCACTAGTGCCAGCCAAAAAAAGAAAGATCGGATGGCACTTAGTCAAAGTGTGGAACGTCTCTTGTGCGTCGTGAGAGCCCCAGAGTCATACGCAAACGTGACTTAACAGAAACTATAGTGTTGCGATGGAGCTATGTTTTTATTTTTCTCAGACAGGAGCTTGTTTTTCAAAACTCGGTGGTGTGCTGCCTACCAACGAAACATGCTCCTGCCCAGTTTTTCAACTCTGAAATGCAACATCACCTACAATGTTAAATGGGGTTGTTGACAAGATCAGGAAGGCTGGTAGCTGTGCTATTGTGAAGTATGCTATTAGACCATTGAATATTTATGTTACCTTGGGAGGAATGAGAGCTCTAGATTTCCTATAGTATGCAAACATGAGTGCCACTCATTCTTTTCAAGTTGTCTATGTGATATATTCATCAGATTTTGTTTGTGAAATATGTGGCTGAGTTATGCTGTACGTAGCCTGTTTGTACCTTGCTGTGTTTTACTGGTTAAAAGTCCTTTTCTGAGTTGATGTCCTCATTGAGCAATACATGGAATATTTAGGAATAATTTCCATTTTATTGTTTTTCAACCATTCAATCTACGTGGCCTTGAAATTTGGAAATCCGGCCAGGTGGTGATCCACGCTTTGGTAAAAATATAATAAAATGAAATCTCATTGCATATATATGGTACTAAAGCGATGATACAATGACATTACGTCAGATATGATGACATCATATAACATATGATGGGCATCATATCTGATGATTACGTTTGCTATTAGGTTCCTCTGGAACCCAGGAACCACAAGTTTTGACGGAAGTAAGTTCATATACCGGCCAATCCATCCTTGAATTTGGTGTCTCTAGCATTCGTACTTTGCAAAATCGCAGGGTGTGTCCTTCAACCGGCCACACAGATACGTGCTAAAGCCTAAGATCTTCTGAGCAGCTGCAGGGCCCTCTAGCGGCGATCATAACGGTGTGTAGTTTTATAACCGGTACTTAAGGAAACGCTGTGTTCTGACGCTTTAAATCGTGTCGTAATGTCAACAAAGGTCATGAGCCAACGACAGCTCGGGTTGGCTTATGTTAGTTGCGTGCTGGCAATCGCCAGCGACAGGGGCGACCCCACGGCCGTTCTCTCAACTTGCTGCTGGATGCCTTTCCTTTCCAGGTGGTTGTCATCGCTCCCCAACCTGCTCTGCACGACAAATGTGGCGTCATTTGCTCGCACGCTGGAGAACAGGTTCCCCGCGTTCAAGCTGATCGTTTGCGCGCGAGGTGTTTGGCACGTATCATCTTTGACAGAAAGTGCATAGGATTGAGTCACAGAACAATAATATCACACGTGCTTTTCCTTCTTTGGGACTGTTCCACACGTGTCCATTCCCTCCAAGTCTGAAATCCACTGCAACGAACTGTAAGCCACTGGTTCCAGTTGGCACACTGCGGTTGTAATACCGCAACCTGAAATATCACTTTCCACTATTCGGATTTCCACAACCAGTCAACTTGGTTGTTATGAAAGTGATGGTCGTTGACAGTATTGCCGTGTTGCGGGACTCATGCCTAATGCAGAATTATCATACCAAACAATGCACAACCGTAATGCCAGAGAGCAATATAAAAATATCCATACCAGAGAATGACAGGGGTTAACCGCCCAGACCTATAGTCAGCTCAGGTGACTGCGAATGCATCCTAGCTTTTCCAGAAGTCCGACCAATACCCACGGCGTGTATCGGCGTCATTTGCACCGCATCGCCGCCCATCTAGCGCAATCTCGCATGCTCGGAGCACTCACCACGCCCACACACGCGATGTACCCTTGGCACGGGCCAGGCGGCCTCGCCCGCGGCGACTCTGGCTGCTCCAGCGCTCAGACATAGCATGGGCTTGCAAGTGCGGCCGCACATAGACCGAGCGTGATGCGGACCGCTGACCACAGACCGGTCACAGCTGAGCCCTGCACCGCCGCAACGCCTCGAGTCAGCGTCGCAAAAGTGGGCACCCCTTCCTATTGGACTCCCCGCCAAGTGTCGTGCAACGTTACGTGAGCGCAGTTAGGACAGGTGTCGAAAAAGGCAGGTGTACCAGCCTCTGTAATGACAGCTTATCAAAACATGACTTTGTTGGCGATTCCGGTGCTGAGCTGGAGGCAAACGGTTGACAAAGGCTGAATAAATGACCGGCCTAGCGCACCTGATGGCACCAACACCAGGCGCAGGAAATGAAAAAGCTAAGTCTTTTAAGCGCGTTGCAGCTTAATACTATGGCGGACATTTGCAGAGATGTGCGGCTTTTGCATGCCGCCAGCGGCAGCAAACAACATGGTATGCGCAACTGATGGCTTATCCATGCCCCTAACAGCAATGCATCACAATTCTAAGTTGTGGTGGTGCACATTGTCGTAATCGAATTTGTAAAGCAAAGCATGTTTTATGTGCTAGTCAGCAACGTAACAAATCAATTGGTCACAAGTTTTTTCCATAGACAAGTTTTTCGCGCAACGCCACAGAGCGCATATCAAAACTCAAAGGACTGTTCCGTATTTGAAAATATTGAAGAAAACATCAGTTATTATGAAAGAAGTTCACTCCTATCTTTAGAGTGAAAGACTGCTCGAGACAATACATTCTCACTATTTAGTAAAAACGCTGCTCAATAAGTTACCGTGTCTACCATAAAACGCTCTCATGATGTCATGTCACCACCAGACTGACCGTGTCAGAGTTGCCACTTAAGCGGACGGACTGATTCACTTGTAGTACTTCAATCTCGCGAGAGGTGGCCGTAGCGGTGTCGAAAGTGCTTCCTGAGCCGATTATCGTTACGTGCTCTTGTTTTGGCCCTTTTCATCGCATTCCTGCATATTGGCCAGTGATTGTATAGTGTTGGCTTGCATTCATGTACCCGGCTATGGCTACGGCTATGGCGCTTTTCTTCAGAACTGAAGAAGAGCAATAATAAGACTGGAAATCGAATAACTTTATTCGATTGTCAGTCTTAGTTTTTAATAACTCGTATCACTGCCAACTTCCTGCAATATATAACAGAGAACAGGAGTGGAATTCGAAACTTGCATTAAACGCATTGGAAGTCGTGCAGTGCATTCCACATTCACAACTGCCCACAATGCGGCATTTGCGCCTCACTTCACCAGCATAGCACGTTAACCCTTTGAACAAAATAGTCAAGTGATCCTTCATATCTTACGGACACAAAAATATAAACGTGAATTCAAAATGTAGTTTTATGATACCTTATTTGCAATCCATTTGATATCTTTAACTATCTTAAACTATCTTTATTTCATAAGCTGTTTGGTGCATTGCGAGGAGCATTATGCACACAAGTAAGGCAGTAGTAATAGCCTTATTCCTCGGAGAATGACCAGGAGAATGGAGATACAGTTGCGTTGATGTTTATGCAACATGCCTGTATCCAAACGAATAGCAGAAGTAAATCAATTATCATTTTAATCAATGAATTTCTAATAATATAATTCACTGCTGCTATTCGTTTCGACGAAGGCACGTTGCCAAAATATCAACGCATTTATATCTCCATTCCTTTGGTTCTTCTCCCAGAAATAAGGCTACAACTACTGTCTTGTCTTTACTTCAAAGAGCTGATAGAGTATCGGGAGACATGGCCCACATTGTAAAGGCCCAGCCTAATACAGCAGGGTCCAACCAAATAGAGCCCCAGCCCAACATGAGGGGAGGGGGGGGGGGGGGCAGCTCAATCTCGCGGGGGCGATGGCCACCCCAAGTAAATACAAAGTTCTACCCCAGGGTGCAGACGAATTACGATTTAAAACAGGACTGCGTTTGATGATTTGTAACTTGATGCCAACACGCATCAAGCAAGGCGGTACGTTACTTCAGTGAAATCCCACCAACCTCTGAGAAACGAATTTATTGGGCAGCGCTTCAACCACTGCCAGCTCACTGAGCATAACAAACTTATGTAGACAAATGCACGACTCTACTTCATTCATAAATGTTCAATATTGGCTGAATCACATGGACAACACCATTTGATTACGCTGAAAAGGTCACGCCATTATTTTGGCTGACCTGGGCGTCTCTAGAAAAGGCCGAAAACGAGAAGCGCTGTCCTACAATTCGAGTAACATACGGTAACTTTGTCATAAGAGCGTCTCGGTTTCAGAAGCAGATCGTATTACAAATGTAGACCTTAAGCACCCGGGCTGCTATACTTTGTCTCATCATGCTGGGGGTAGGAAGATGATCAAATATTGAATCATGAGCATAAGCCGGCAAAAGCATTAAACATTACCATTGTTTGCCCGTTTATGACCACCGGCTTTTGTGCCTCTGGTTGAACCATTTCAAACATTAAACATTTCATGTACGTGAAAACGAACACGCCCTCTTTCAGCACCGTTGTAATTCATAAGAATGCCACTGCATCGGCACGCTGGCTTTTGTTTTACACGCGACCCATACGTTCATAGCTCACCGGAGCAAGCCCATTGAAACGTTGGCACCTGATGCACGGAACAAACGTCCTCGTCTCTGGAACAGAGCTGATAATATTTCTAACTTAATCTACTCGTGATGACTCCGGTTTTCGTCAATATCCTCAAGCTGTCGGTGCTCTAGACATCGCGCGGACAGATTCTCTTCCGCCCACATACAACTCAGCACATCATAAAACGGGCTTCCACCGTCGTTCTCCGACGCTCAGGCCGAGGGTTCCACGACTCGTAGCACACCGCGCGGACATCCCTCCTCACGCACAAGGAAGACGTTCTGCTTCGAGAAGCAAAATATCCGCTCCATTATAGGCAGTGCACATGAGTGATCAGTATAAGCGAGACCGCCTACGGGGCTAGCGCATGCCTGCGCACCACGCCGCAGACCTCACTCTCGCCGACTCTTTCCTAATTCATAACTACTCTTTTCATAATGATTCATCTATGCTCCATCGGCTCGTTCTCGTTGACGATACTTGCCTATTTTTCATAATTATTCATCTATGCATCAGTCGTTGAAGACTACTGCGTCAGGTTTACAGCCAGTTACAAAGTTTGTGCGTCACTAAGACGCCACGGAGCAAACATCATGTGACGTCAGCCACGGGAGTAAGCAAGGGACTTCAACGGCGAAATTAGACCTCACACCACTGCCAAGCATGAGCAAAATTGTTAAAACAGCTATTCAAACTGCCAAGCATGAATAAAACTGTTTAAACAGCTAGTCGATGTGTTAGTAACGACTTAAACCAACTTTTGAACAAACAGGGAATTTAGCAACGTCGAATGATCAGGTTTTACTAAAAAAGTGAGACTATTCATAAAGTACTAAAGCACGTGAACCCATACATACGAAGTACCAAGAATAAAGTATTCGACAAACGTGTGTTCGACTGTGGCGACAACCCACGGAAAGCCTTTCCATGCTTCTCAAAACAAGCTTTTGCACCCTTGACATTTTATATGTTAATGATGTTTAAAACATCCCGTGAGGTCCGTGAAAAGCATACAAATCATAAGTAGTTTAACTCACCGTCTTTATCGCTACTTGCGACCCATTTGATGCCTACCATCTGATCAGAAACCTCTCCAATGTGAAATATGTCAAATGACTTAAAATCTCAGAAACGGTCAAGAATCTTTAGATGAAACAAGGTGATGAGCACGGCAGGTTTAAATGAAGAACTGTGCCGTCGCAAATCAAATAAGTTTGTGAATATATGTAAAAATGTGCCTTAGATAAAAACGCATGTCTGCCCCGGTGGCTCATCATCATATCTTAAAGATGTAAACATCCGATTTAGAAGGGTAAAAGGATGGTCCATAAACAGGCAGCCATGGTACAGCAAAACATCCGAATCTGCACTCCCTTCAAGTTCTTGCCTGATTTTCTTGAAATGTTTACCAAATGTTTACTGTGCCATCCGAATAATCCGCTACACTGAACCTGGCGACCTCAAGCTACCATAGTGAGCTTCAAATGAACGGGAAGCCAAGGGATGTTGCTGCAGTATTCTCCAATCTCAGAAGCCGACCGCATGTCCTGGAATAGAGGTGCCTTTTCCCGATTTTTCAAATTGGCCCCGCGCACAAAACAGGAAATTCTGAGAGCCTATCTGGCACCAAAGGAGATCTTTTCAGCATAGAGATCTTTTCAGCATAGTCACAAGCGGCGGGGAGAAAAAAATTAAGTACGGTAGGTCGAAAATATTCACGGCGACGCATATTATGTACTTGAAGGTGGCAAAAACATCGCGCGTGCCCCTGATACGAGGATACACTGTGTCCCGGCGCATTTAATCATTTAGTCAAAGGAATTGAATTGACTAACAACTTTGGTGGATCCGTCATGTCAGGGTAAGCAGTGGCGTGGCCTGGATTTCACCCAGCAGGGTTCATATCGGGTCAGAGGGAATATTTTCAGTCACGGGGCTCTTTCTTACTATTGGGACTTTATTGTTTCATTCGGATAAACTTTTTCTGACTCGGGGCCCTATTCGGATGCTTTATGATCCATTTTCATGTTCAAGAACTCCTTCGAGGGCATTGAGTAGTCAGAAATTACTGGATACTTCGACCCTAGACAGCCTCCACCAAGACTGCCACAGAAATGCCCCTTACGCAACACCGAACATGCATAGGCGTAGCCACGCCGCAGTAAAGTCTGGCGTAGCACCGTCTGGCGTAGCAGCGTCTGGCGCAGCAGCGTCTAGAGCAGCAGCGTTTGGCGTAGCACTGCCTGGCGCAACAGAGTCTGGTGTAGCAGCGTCTAGCGTAGAAGCGACTTTGCGGCAGCAGTTTCAGCGCATGCAGGCAATAAATTCGGATGGTCCGGATTCGGCGCGCGGCTACCATGAATTTCAAGACATATAGAGTCAATGTTTCAGAAGATGATGATAGTCTCAAAACACCTGTAAGCAAAATTATCCAAAAGCATTCTTTTAATAACAGTCCAATGTGGCCTGGCCTGAAATCGGCGCTAGTGTGCTTCCAGTTCAGGGTACTGACGTCACGGAACCGGCCGGCGCCGTAGATACAATTTATTGTGCTCACTGTGCTCCCACCATCTCGCGGATGGGCGTGGTCCGAGAAGCTCACCCCCTGGTGACGCCACGCGGGAACGTAGGATTGATCATGGTACAAATATGGAACTGATTTCAAGACTCATTCGGCAATTTGGCACGCCGTGAGAGGCTAGTGGGGCACGGCGGACGGGCTCATGGACGAATATTGTCTAAACTATACTGTCTCCCGAGCAATCGGTAAAAGGGTCGTTGGGATTCTTCCACTCATTGCATGGGCTCGCAATCGGAAAGAGCGCGACGAGGACGTTCCTTTAATGAATGGATTTCAGGCTGAAACGGACATTTAGATCCAATGTCTTGCAGTAGAATTTCAAGGGAACTTATGCAATATAATGAGGGTGGCACCAATCATTTCTAGCCATAGTGTCCAGTCCAGCCCACTAGAAACTGGAAAAGCACGTTAGTACGCCTCGCCGTGTATGCCTGGACGGACGACCTCTCGGTTACGGGTCCAACGCACCACCAACCGCATCACCCATACCAGACCCACTTATCTCGTCAGCCAAACAAGCTCGCTAGTGGCGTCACTTTCAACTACATCTGCCGAGTAGAATTGGTTGCACAACTGCCACCGTGGAGCTTTAGTGTTGCAGCCAAGTCCTGCAGAGGCCCATTCCTCCAACGCCACAACACGCCACCTTGTGTGGGTAAGCCCACGCCATAAACATTCTCGAAACCAGCGTCACCAGATACACTGCTATGTTGGCCCCGTCATGGCCTACGCGATTTTCCACACTGGCGTGCACCCATCACTGCAGATCGTGACGCCAGCCGTACCACAGTCTGCACTGCGCACACAAGGTCGTCGGTATTGGCTCACGTGAATCAGTGGTAGCCCCGCGCCGTGTCCCAGTCTGGTCCAGAGCTGATGCTCCGAGGTCGGAGCGGCACCCGCAGCCTCCGCAGCTCAGTGTGCGCCACAGCGCTGCCTCTCACTGGGCGCACCCAGCCGCAGACGCGCACTTCTCCCTGGCGGGGCCGGCGACTGTCTGCGGCCGGCGCCACCTCCCGCCGTCGGCTGGCCGGCAGGGACGGCGCCAGGGACGCCCGGTTGGGGGGTGGTCACTGGCCCGCTCTCACCGGCTGGCCCTCCGCGCCGCCGTCACGGACGCGCCAACCAGGCGCCGCCCATCAGTGGCGTGGGATTGGGAGGGAGGTGGGCACAAGGGGCACGTGCCCTTATATCCGGAGGGCCCGGATGGACGGTCAAGGGCCCGATTTGAGAGCCCGATGGGCTCAAACATTTGGCAGACGGTCGTAACAGGCGTCCCAGTCTTGCGGGCCGGGCCATCAGATGCCATCCAGAGGGCCCTTTGCGCCGATTGGGGACTACTGAACCAATGAGGGCCTCTATATCGGTCAGGCACCACCAGAACCGAGCAGCTCCGTGTCAGTCTCGGCTGAAGGTCCATTTCTCAAGCAGTGACAAGGCTTGGGCCCGTGTTTACAATGGTCGTGACTCATGAGTCAATGAGGAACCCCCGGTTTTGGACAGGGGCCCACAGTGCTTAACGGTGGGTCCTGTGATGGCAAGTTACGCCGATTCGACTAGGGTCAGTGTTCAAAGAGCCCTGAAGAAAGGCCCAATGAACCCTTTGGGACCCACGATCGGGGGGCCGATCGCAAGGCCAAAGGCCCAAAGGGCTGGCCGCACATTGCATGAAGAACCCCAGCCCGAAGGGCCGCAATCAGCCATGCCAGGTCAGAGGGCCTCTTGCACCGAGTGAGCACTCCGTGGGATAATGCGGTTCTCTACGATGGCCAGAGATTACCATCACCAAACTGACGGCTCCGCGCCTGTCTGAGCCCCAGGGCCTCATTCCCCGAGCAGGGACAGCACGGGGCTCGCGATTGGCATTGGTCGGGGCTCCCGAAAAGGTGAGTGTCGTCTGAGCAGTATGTAGGAGACAGCATGAGCCTTGTCGGCCAGAGACCCACAGTGATCAACAGGGGGCTTGTTTTACATGAGGCCTTGGATTGGCCAAAGACCGCGCTCAAGGGGGCCGAATAGAGGGGAACGAAGAGGGGTGAGAAGGGCCCCTTCGGGACTCAAGATCCAGAGCCTGACTAGAGCGCTGAAAAACCCGAAGGGCTGGTTGTAGGTCGCGTTAAGAACTCCCCCTCGCAGGGCCGTGGCCTCAGATGTCAGTCGCAGGGTCTCTTACGCCGGTACAAGACTTCTGGGACAATGCGCGGCCCTACTTCTGCCAGAGGCTACCAACATCGAGCAATCGGTTTCGTCTCAGTCTGAGCCCCGGGTGTCCATTTCCCAAGTGGTGACGAGGGCGGGACACGCAATTTCCATTGGTCGGAACCCCTGCTGTCGAACCGAATCCAGAACTGAAACTGAATCAAGATCAGCTGAACCAAATCAAGATCATTGAATTGAATCTGGAACTGAATCAAAGGTCCTGCATCAGTTAGGGGCCCACAGTGCCTAACAGGTGCCTCTGCGCCGACAAGGGGTCCCAAGTCGGCCAGGGGAACATTTGTTGAGGACAGGGACTGAATCCCGAGTGTCGTCGGGTCTCTTGCATTGGCCAGTCTTCTGACAATGAAAGAAGATGTGAGGGCTTATGATGAGTCCACAATGAGACAGTGGAAGAGTCTTGTGTCAGGCAGGGCATTAAGTACAAAAGAGGGGGCCCTCTATGAAATTTTAGTAAGGGGCCGTTTAAGGGAGAGCTCCACATTTCGATGGGGTTTCGACCTGAAATAGCCGTCTCGAAGATCATCCGGTGCAGTTCACAGCCCTTCCCTTCTTAAACCTAGAATCCTCTAGCCACTGAGCTACACGCCCGTGAACATGTACAGACTTTTTCGTGGAGAAAATATCAATGTTACCGAGGCATCCATGGCAGCATAATGACACCATTGAAATCTCCCCCCCCCCCATTCCATTGGGCATGCGGCCATCAAGGTCAATAAAAATATGATTGTCGGGTCTCTCATACCTGACGTTTGTGAACACCATTTCCAGATATGACGGCCGTCAATTGGCTCTCAATCGATTTTGCGCAGGTTGCGATGGCGCAATTAGACAATGACGTATTGATGAGCATGTTTGCAAAATACGTGAATTGTGTTGTCTATGACAGTCTGTCACATCAGACACATGCGGCTTGATTAGCAGCACCCGTCTTCTCAAATTCCTTCGAAATAGCTCAGAATTTCTATTTAAGGTTTCTGACACTGCGTAAGAAATCTCATTTGGCTCATCGCTCACCCCTATAATACTAATGTGTTTTATTTGCACATATTTCCCAACGTGCGATTTCTGTAATGCTTGCAGCACACCGAGGTGTCAGAATGTTTGCGTAATAAATGCTACGAAAGCTTGAAACACTCTGTTTGGGCAAACAGGTAGGTTACCATGAAACTATGACCACCGCGAATTCAACGAAACGTTATACTATGTCTTTGATTGCACCCCTATAGCGTTTACCACAGTATGGGCGCGGGAACAGCGGGGGGGGGGGGGGGGGGCAGGAGGGGCGTTTTCTCCCTCCCACGTTTGAACTGGGGGGAGGCGATGCTCTTTTTACTTTGACCGGGTCAGGGATCACTTTGCATAGCAACTGATCCCTGACAGGGCTGATACTAAGGCTTTCATATGGCAAATCAAGTTTTTGTTCTTAAAGGAATTCTTGGAAAATGCGAGCCGGTTATGCTTTTCCTTCACAACGTTCAGAACAAAGCATTGTTTTTGGCTGCCTTCGGTTTTTTCCTTTACGTGTCTTCCGTGTTTTTGTGGAGACAAAGCTTCAACTTGGCAGCGTTTGACTGCTTTTGCTTTCCTGGTCAAGATAGTGCATTTACGGGCGGTGAATAGATTCTTTATCACCGTTACCAGCGCCATCATGTATGGTAGTTGTTGCCGTTGCCACCAGTTTGTTCCAAAATGACATGCTCAGAACAGCCGACGTTGTTCAGATTCTTCAAGAAGAACCCCACGCGCCAGGCACGAGCATTTTCTTTGGCTAAGCCTCACAGAGTTCATCACAGATTTGTCGGGAAAAACCGTGCCTATGTTCGGCCTGTTCGATGCCTTGAGTATAATTTATTTTAACAGGACAATGCGCGAGATATGGTGTCTACCGCCTGCAGGCTGCCTCACCATTTGTTTTCTGGGAAAAAAATAATTTGATTATTAAAGTTTGAAAATTCAGTTTTATGTATGCCGTGCTGCACCATCTTATTGCTGGTACCCTTCCATGGGTACCAATCCTCTACTACCAATCATCAATATTGGAGATCATGTGTGATCAGAATATTTGGCCATGCCTAAATCAAAACATTGTGTGTGCGTGTGCATGTGCATGTGCGTGTACATGTGAGTGTATTTGTGCGTGTGTGTGTGTGTGTGTGTGTGTGTGTGTGTGTGTGTGTGGTGTGTGTGTGTGTGTGTGTGGTGTGTGTGTGTGTGTGTGTGTGTGTGTGTGTGTGTGTGTGTGTGTGTGTGTGTGTGTGCGCGCGTGCGTGCGTGCGCGCGTGTGTGCGTGCGTGCGTGCGTGCGTGCGTGCGTGCGTGCGTGCGTGCGTGCGTGCGTGCGTGCGTGCGTACGTGTGTGTGTGTGTGTGTGTGTGTGTGTGTGTGTGTGTGTGTGTGTGTGTGTGTGTGTGTGTGTGTGTGTGTGTGTGCGCGTGTGTGTGTGTGCGTGTGTGTGTGCGTGGCAGCTCAGATTTGAGTGAAGGGATGGGATCCTGTTGGGCACCAATAGTACAGCAAGAACACCACCCTGTGTAATATCAGGCCTACCGCACTGGGTCCTTAATCTTTTGTTAGTGCATTTGCGAATAAGTACTGCTTTGCTCTGCTACTGTTTTCGCTGAAGCATGTAAGAGTTGAAACTGCACTGATAACTGTACCTGCAGGTGCCTTTCTGGAATCACGTAACTAGCCAGATCTGCCCAACACCCCTCCCCCCATGTTATAGACTAGGAAGGGGTAGATAGATATGGCAGGTGTCAGCGACATTGGTAGGGGTGGTAGGGTTGGATAAACTGGTGCGTTGTTGAATTTGTATTATCAAGGAGTTACCCACCTCAGCTAAAAAAAAAAAAAACGCTGCAGAAGTCAACATCTCCTCAGATAAACTAAAGACCTGTTACGCAACGACATAGCGAATACCCAAGACAGAATGTATCTAATCTCATGCAAAAGACGGTGTGCACTCAACACATTTGTAGATGCGCATATGACTGCAGTATATTCTTGTTATCCAACCTTGGGCGGTAGGCAGCTGATAACCAATTTGTAGGCAGTAAGCAGTTGGCCCCTTCGGTTGGTAACGAGAGAGGGTCGATGAGACCGCCTTAAGGGTTTCTGAGAATATATCTCCGGCATGTTGTACAACCGCGCCTAAATTTTTGTTGGCTGAAAGAGCTATTCTGGTTACCTGAACCGAAGTATAATGAGGCATATATTAGCTCTGATGCGTTAATTGCGCGTGTTTTGGCACCAAAAACGTGTCTGTAGCGTTTCTGGTTTCGGAGAAACGACGGTTTTTAGGAACACTTCACGGCAATCCACGGCTGGCGCGGACGGCAGGTGGCAACCGATCAGGCCGCTGATCACGCGCAGCGGGCCTAGACTGTTACATTAACGGAACTCTACATCATACATATATTCTCAAAGCACACATAACTACATAGTGCTGTGCTCAGAATTACACAAAGGACACGTCTGTTTCAGTTTTATGTTGTTACGCGACATCATTTTGTAAATATTAGCATATCAAACTGCAGTAGTTCGGTTTTCGGGTAAATTAAACTGTTTTTCTAAAGCATTGACCTTTGACTTCGTTTTGTGGGGTCAATCATTGACAGCCGCATACAGCTTATTACCAATCGCGAGATCTCGCTGAGACCAATCCACCGGCTCTTTCCCGCGCGACCCTATCTTTCTTAGCTTGGAGACGGCAGGGAAGGGGGGGGGGGGAGGTGGAGTCGCATTGACCCCGTTCCCCGTGTTAAATGCATTCCAAGATGAATTTCTATATTTCATTTCCTACTAACGCTGGGCCCAACCAGGAATAATTCTGAGCAATCGCCGTGGTCGGAGCTAAGAAACTGCTCTTGGTTCCGGATCAATGCTCTCCAAAAATGGCAATATTCTGTCGCCTAAATAAATTTCCGGTTCAGCATAAGCGAAAATGGGTCCCCAGATGCCATGAACACTGCCAGTAGCGCTACAACCTGCTTGCTAAAAGCATGTTGCAGAGTCCCATTCAGTCCTCTTACTAATTTTCTACCCTCTAAACGAAATGACTGAGGCTATGAGAGAATATGTTTGTTGCAGTTTGCTCGTCAAACGTCTTCTGTTAACTCGATGTCGTAATAGCGCGAGACCGTAAAGCATTTTATTTGATATCAGAAAGAAAGGTCTTGATCTCCCAGTTCTTCGGTATTCTGTGTATGTCAACGCTTACTCGGCAACGCTTAGCCATTGCCTCAAGGTATACAAGCACTGAAGGCCGATTATTTTCCAAATAACTCATAACCCATAAATGTTATGAGTGAAGACGCGAAGGAATATATATATATATATATATATATATATATATATATTGATGTGGATTTGCGCGTAATTTGCTAACCAGTTGTAGCCAGATCAATGATTGAACCTATGGTCTGATCGCATTGGAAATGATTACAGCAGGGTGAAAGTAGCTATGAGGGTGCAAGTGTCAATACAATGGCAAACAACCTTTTCATAATATTTCGATGGTCATCGCCAGTCAGACCAAAAACAGACCTCCGCAGTGGCTAGCGGTGCACTGGTGCTGAACCCCAGTGCACGAAGTGAAAACAGCGTGAAGTCACCGCAGTTACAAAGCAAAGTTACTGCGAGCTCTACCTCGAGATGCGGTAGATCGTAGCTAAGCATATCGTGACCGTCGTTGGCATGAAATAACTATGGTTTCGTAAACATCTTTGACATTTCCAACATCATTACTTTCTTTCTTTGGTACCGTGATTGTGAAAGCCGACGGCATTGGATTTTGGGATATGGATACCATGATGTGCTACGCTATCGTTGTATGAGGGCTCATTTTGTTCTTAAATAAATATTTTTCCTAAAAAAGATCACTTTTTTCCCTAAGAGGCCGAAATTCTGGGATGACAGAATGCGGAGAAGGCTTATTTTTCCCCGCATCTCCGCTTTACAACCATATTTCGTTTGCCCCCTCCCAAACTTTGAAATTGTTCCCACCCCTCTGGACCACATTGTCTCTTTTCAAAGTGTACTTTGGCTTTGGGAATGGGGATATCACGTGATGACGCTCCGGTTTGAACTTCAACCAATACCTTTTCGGTAACAAGCCCTTGCCCGCTGGGCCAATCACAAACGTTCTTTTATTCGCACCAGTAGAAGCGCGACCGGTAGTCGTCATGACGACGGTGGGTCTCGATTGCAAGGAAGAAGTGCAGTGCTGTTACAAAGCGTTGACAGCGTAATTTGATTCGAAAATATTAAAATTGGCGACCTTTTTATGTTTTTATGCAGTGACACTTCCCAGTGTTATTATAACATATAACTAGTCCTGATGTTTCACTGAAGTATATTTTTGAAATATGCCGCCAATATAGGACCTCCCTTCAAGCTGAAATAGAATGTGTTTGCTAATTGGTGGACTACCTGCGTCGATAAGAAATCTTGTTGCGTCAGTGAAGGCTCCAGCATCAACCTGGGGCCATCTAACCGGGTCAGAGGGACTCTTGCGTTGGGGATGGCGTCATAATGTATGATGAAGACGCATTCCTCTAATGGGATGCAGCCCACGTGAGTACCTAGCCAGGATGGCAGCTGAAAGAGATCACACGCTGGAACGAAATGGTCCTTTACCCTTGGCTGTAACGATAATGTGTCCCCTAGTGTTTTACCTAGAGGCCCCTTGCTCGGAAAAAAGCGGGGGTCTCATTACCGTTCCATTGAGAAGATCGAAATAACGTTAAAGAATGACGGAAGGACCAGCCCATGATTGCCTAGGAACGTCCGTCCTTTTGCAGAATTGGCTTGTGAAACAGCTAACATAAAGTTTTGATCCTACAGTAGCGATCTTTGGAGTAAGAACAGCTTTGGCCAGGGTTGCATTTGCCGTCAAACCGAACGGCCTTGGCTGTGCAGATTACACCAGGCGGAAGGCGCCGGCGCGAAAACGGCCGTCGTGAAATAATGTTCCCAAAAGTCTTTAAAATCAATTCGTGGCCGTCAAACATCTAACCGGGGCGTAAACCTCACCATAAGGATTTTGGAGATATCCTCTGAACAGAATAACAGTTACAGCGAAAAGAGAAATAGATATTTTACCTTTACTCTCTTAGTTCCACCAGTAGATTCTAGCACAATTTGACAGTAATCCGTTCGTATTAGGTACATAAAATTCAGACAGGTGAAACATTCGATAGGAATAACCTCTAAACTTAAAACATTATGTCCCAAAACGTTCAAAGGTACTTCTGTCAGAAGTCAATAATCTGCATCCGCCCTTTGGCCGTCACCTGGTGTTAGAAGCGGTACCAACACCATATGAAGACTGGGGAAGCATATGAAAACATACCTAGATTTTGGTTCCCATGAGTATGTATATATATATATATATATATATATATATATATATATATATGTATATATATTGGACATGTATGTATAATATATAAATATATATACATATGTATGTATATATGAGTACTTAAGGGGAAGTTTTCTATTTGTTCAATGCTTCGATCAGGTCCATGATCATCTTGAAGGTAATTATTGCATTTTAAATATGCAGTTACAAGCACGGTACATATGATAAAGTTCGGTTCCATCCCATCAGTACAAAATGCATGCTCGAGATTTTAGCACGCGCCCGGGTGGCACAGAAAACAGGAGCGCATGCCTAAAAAAGGACAAGATTGCAAACAGCATCGAAATGTCTTCAAGATAGCTGATGTCGATTTCAGTGCAAAACCACATATCAATGTTTGTACCATCTCCCACATCATGTGCCACATTCCCTTCAAATGCCCTTCGCTTCGCTTTGGAACGGCCTAAATTGTCACCTGCAAATAAATATATCAGACATAGTTGCAGCATATCTCTCGATGCAATGAACCTCACAAAACAAAACGAAAATTAAATAAAGTGGAGTGCGCCATGAACATTATGAACCTTTTCGTTTCGAAAGTTTATTTTGCAATTAATCGTCATGTGCCGGCCATGCCCAGAAGTCCCGGTGGTTAGGTCGTGGGCATTAATGCATGAGTGGCCGGCGCAGCGGGCTTAAGACCGGTGGATGCGTACGTCGGTTCGGTTCCGACCCGCCCGACCCTCCCGACCCGCGCAGGTCCGTGGGGTATGCGGCGCTCGCTCCTTCGACCCCCCCCCCCCCCCCCCCCCTGGCCCGCACTTCATGCTCTTCAAGCACGACGACAGCAAAGTAAACCCCTTTGCCGATGCGCCGGGGTCTGAACCTCACCAGGGGCTAGGCTGAGTAGCCCAAGCTCCTGAGATGAGGGGCACCCCAGGTGATTACAGAGGTGATCAGTGTGATCACAGATCAGCTCAGAAGCTGTGACACCGCGTCCGACTCTAATCTGCCCTTTACAGGACGGATGACCATACAAATGTAGTCCGGGCGCAGCGGCAACTGTGCCGTGAGCATAATCACTCATGCGCATGGTCGCACTGATGACGTGTGGTGTTACAACATTGTCACCTGGAATGTCACTTCTGCATGTAAGAATCATTTCAGGTCCAACGTGAGACAACTGTCGGTGGCCTGGGGTGCAATTAAATGATTACGGTTACGTTACTCCGTTACGCGAATTCAGAAACGTGTTGGCGACACGCGCCATTGGGATCATTCCGTAAGCATGCAAAGCAACAAATACAATTTATCACACTTATGGTGACCTTGACATTCACCGCAGATGAAAACGGCACCAGTCCATGCTGTCTCGTGAGAACTATCCACGACGCCACCTTGGTTTGTCTTTCAGCAGCGACATTGCAGGCTACTTGGCCTCCTCAGTTCTAAGACGACGCGGAGCCCCCTCAGCGCGAGCTTCGACACCCGACCACGCTCAATTCAGGCGTGCAAACAAGGCTGAATAACGAAATCCCAAAAAGGCAACGCCGTCGCCGTTGCGCGCGTTGCTGGAGGCGCTGCAGCTGGCTGCGCCCCTGGCGCAATCAGCTGTTCTGGCGCGGCCCACATGGCGCGCCGAGTCTCAAGGCCATCCGGTCGGTCGTCTCGGGTTGGCCCGAGGTAGAAAATAGAGCCGCCAGTTTTGTGCTCACGGGCATGCGCAGCGCGGGTGGGAGAGGCCACAGGGATTTCAACGGGTAGCGCTGGTTAGGTGGCAAGTGTTGAGCGACTGCCGGGGCTGGACGACCTTTTTTAATCCCACAAGGCGTTGTAGGACAGAAAAGAGGATTTCGCCAAGGGTAGGGTATAGGATAAAACTGTATCCTGCGAACCGAGCCCGGCATGCTCGCTCAATTTCTTGCTCGACGTAAAATCGCATCGCGTGTCCTTGATCTGATTATACGTGTCTGCCTGGAAAAGTAACTCAACATTCAGTTAGGCCATTTTAAATATGTGTCATAAATTTGGTGAAGTACAATTGGAGGGACACGGTAATGGACATGTGGCCCCAAGGCCCTCTGTATGTTTACACCCCGATACATTTTCTTTAATCGTTTTTGCGCCGACTGTTGTAGCCCGCTTAAGTTGCAGCCAGCACCGGGCAGCGTCCATGGTGGGTGCCAGGCCGGGGCTTGCAGCTTACAACTGCTTGTTTGCAGCGTGAAATCCCGCGGGCCAGCTACAGTCCGGCGCATACTCCGTTTGCTCTGGTTAAAACATTGTCAAAATTTGAACCCCTGACATGCTGGAAGCTGGCCGTTCCTGCTGTGTTCTGTAGTCCAACTGACACGCCGTTAAAGTTACCGCCAAAAGTTACCTGAGCATCTTGTTCTCGGCGTCCTGTGCCCGAAGCTAGAAGCTTTTGTTGTCGCTTGCCGCCTCACAATAAATTGGCAGGATGTTTATCATGTGTTTGTGAATAATACACGTCCCAACGCCAGAACGTGTTGGTACGAAAAGGATCACCAGGGAGGCTTTATCGATTGCTGACATTGACTTCGATCCAAATGGTCTAAAAAGTCATAGCAATGCACGATATGTTTACATATCTGTACATACCATATGATATATGTGTACATATCTGTACATACCATATCTGTACATATTTGTACATATCATGTGTACATATCTGTACATACCATCTGTACATATCGTATGATATGTCCTTGAAATATTAACAGAACTTATGAGTCATTAGGACCAACAAGAAATACGCTTCGCTAGTCCCCGATTTGAACTTATTCAGGGTTTTTGCCAGTGTGCAGAGAACAACTTCCAATAATCGTTATGGTGGTGCGAGTTGTCGGAAAAATGACGGTTGTAGTAAGCACACGCCCCACCAACCGATCGGCCGGGCACAGGGCGGGGCGGTAGCTGGCCGGCCGCTCGGCCGTGCGAAGCCATCACTGCTCTCTCAGACACCAGGGACGGGGTGTCTCGCATTGTGTGCAGAGCAACACGGAGAGGACGAATAACCTGAACGCGCCATCAGTCCGCATCGCGCGCAAGCAGACTTACCACTTCTGTTTCTCGTCGATGCAGCCTTGGTTTCTCTTTCCAGTACGTCATTCGCGTGTCGTGTGCTTCGCAAGCGATGACCTGAGCGCGGTCTTTAAAGCACAAAGCGGCCGTAAATGAACGGAAGGAAAGGAAACAACGGCATGTTAGAGAGATGATGAGCTTGGTGGTTTGTCAGCCGAGATCAGAGGGAAACAACACATCAAACGACGGCAGCACGGCGCGTCGTGCGTTCCGAGATGTCAGCAAATTCAGTGAAGCCCCACTGGCACACACAGCCAGGAAATTAGGGAGGCGAGAAACAAACACAGCCCGTGGTAAACCAGTTCCACTGGCTGCTATCGCCCGGCGATCCACTCTTAGCCAGAATCATCGAACTCGACATCGACAGACCCCTTCGCCTGCCGATGGCCATCACAAGCTAGTTAGGGCACAGTAAACATAACCCAACTCCTCAAGGACGTCGAGGGATGAAAAAGTGATGCAAATGAAGATGAGGGGGAATGCAGCGTCGCGGTCGGCGCTACGAGTTGGCCTTGCCGGTGCTGTTGTTGGCCTTGTGCAGCGTGTTTGTTCGGTTGAAGTGAAGGATGGGAGGTTTACGGCTGTTTTGATGCGCTGCCTGGATGTGCATTGTCTAGTGTGTGTGTGTCAGGATGCATGTTACCGTGTCTAGTAATGCTGTAGCAGGCCGGTCGGTGTCGCGAATCGTACAGATTTGTCCTGCTTACCGGGTACTGCACATAAACGTTCACATGAGATTCGTAAGCCCGTGCGTGCTGCGTATCCTTCCATGTTCCTGGTCATTAGCCTTTCCACAAGACAGACGTGTTTTGTACGTTAAGTTTCGGGTATGCCGAGTGTTATCAGTACCTATCTGCAAGGCGCCTGGTGGTTTCGTCGGTACGCTGGAGAGTTCCTTCAGCCTCGTTCCAGTTTTGGCCCTGCCTCGACACAGTTCACTTTTGTTCGGTTTACGACTGTTACGTGGATTGGTGGTGCGGTCTGTTACGCAGCTGTGATGCAGCAGCTATGCTTATGGTGTTCGTCCCGCGGCTGGTCCTTCTCCGATGGTGCCGTGCTGTCCGCGACCGTGCCGTCCGCGGCAGTGCTGTCCGCGACCGTGCCGTCCGCGGCCGTGCTGTCCGCGACCGTGCCGTCCGCGGACGTGCTGTTCGCGGCCTCACTGTCCACGTCCGCGCTATTCGAGGCCTCACTGTCCACGTCCGTGCTGTTCGCGGCCTTGCTGTCCACGTCCGTGCTGTTCGCGGCCTTGCTGTCCACGTCCGTGCTGTTCGCGGCCTTGCTCTGTGGCTGTTGGACCGCCGCGACGGCGGCTGGTGAAGGGTCGCGAGGTACTGCGGGAAAGCGATTGTTGTTGCCCTTATGTGTGTGTCGGTTGTCGGCGGCGTCGGTTGTAGTCTGGTGTTATGTTATAGCGATGGTCCGTCGCCGTTACACTTAATTTGAACGCAAACTGCTTCCTTGTGGTAGCACTTGATTCAAACTTAAACTGTTTCTTTGTAACACTCATTCTAATCGTAAGTTGTTCCTTGCTGTAACACTCAATTTAAAACGTCACCTGTTTCCTTGTTGTAAACACTTATTTGCACGCAAACTGTTTCCTTGACGTAAATGTCTTGCTACGTAATCGACTAGGTTCCTTTGAACTAATTTGTAATGTAACAAGGATCCCTGTCATCATCGGAATTGTTTTCATCTAGTTCTTGCCCCAGTATTGGTGTTTACGTTTACCTTCTCGTCATACACGGTAGTAGAGAGTCACGTCCTAGACCTGCTGCCGGGCGGTCGTGATTCAAGATCTTGCAGAGCATTGCGCGTGTCACTCGGCCACGTCTACAAGTGGGCCCCTTGCAGCGATAAAGGATCTTTTTTACGTCGATGGAGGGCCTCCAGCGTCAGGAAGGGGACCAATGTAAGACGCATGCATTAAGGACCTGCGGATCGACCTGGGGGGCCGCCATCGCATGCCGAGAATGAGAGCAGGTAGGTGCTACGCGTTAGGAACGGAATGGTCAGTCATCCCCTTACCGAAAATAATAATGTGTACCTAGTGTTTTACCCATGGGACCCCTTTCCCGTAGAAACGTAATGTATCTCATTGGTTTTTCGATAAAGTAGATCAAAATAAGGCTGGAATGGAAAGTACAATCCATGTTAAGCCTGAGGACGTCATACTTTTGCCGAATCTACTAATACA
This sequence comes from Pollicipes pollicipes, assembly GCF_011947565.3. Taxonomy (NCBI): domain Eukaryota; kingdom Metazoa; phylum Arthropoda; class Thecostraca; order Pollicipedomorpha; family Pollicipedidae; genus Pollicipes; species Pollicipes pollicipes. The sequence continues at coordinate 4,364,659 of NW_023596136.1, read as the reverse complement.
ACAAATCGCATGAAAAGTGCGCGCATGCGCGTAAGCAATTTTGGGAGCAAGAACACCGATGACAGAAGTTGAAGTTGCCGTCAAACCGAGCGACGTTGGCCGCTGCAGATAACATCCGCGTCAGGCACTATGCGCTGGAGCGATCGTTTTAAACAAAAGTTCGCTCGAAAGTATTTCAAAGGTTCAAGCAGCATTAAGCGCCCAGAAGCATAAGTACAAAGTACAACATAAGCACCAGAGATTCGTCTGTTCATTTCCAGTTCTATACACCAGATGCCCCACCAGTTTGGCGGATTTCCTAGTATGTATTGGCTAATACGCTCTAAGCTCGATGGGATGTCGTTAAGCATTCAAAGGTCTCTTTCATGCGTCATCAGTTTTTCCACCCTAGCTAACGCCTAGTCTCGCGGGGTCGAAGCTGCAACAGCCTGCGTTGATTGCAACGCCGTGCGTCGGGGGGTTTTTGTTTTTGGGGCTGCCAGCGCGCATGCAGACGTACGACCCGAGACCCGGGCAGGGCACACAGTCTGCCTCGCAGCCCTCGAGAGGCAGTGGGGCGCTCACCCAAACGGATCAGGCGTGTTTCCACATGATGTGCAGTCAATGTGCTTTAGCAGTCAGACAACTCTAGCAAACGGTCAAAAGGGACGTTAGAGAGACATACGGCTCCACTGAACGGTGATTGGGATGGCGGCAAGACAGTGCGACGTTCAATTTCGTGGGACCTGGACTAGACGTTTCACTCCGGGCTCCACCAAATGGACAAACGGAAGACCTCGAGCGGCTCCTCTGGACTGCCTAACGGCAGTAGCCGTCAGCCAGACAAACAATACCGTCGGACCGTCTGCACGCCGCGCCCCCGGCCCGCCCGCGCGCTTCCAGCCGCTAGCACAGCGCTGGCGACACTGTGGCACATAGGCGAGAGCAGCGAGGTCGCACGCCCGCCTGTTTAAACCAGTACAAGACGTCCGAGCTGGTCACGGTATGGAGCAAGAATTTCCCATTTGGGAGACTATATATATATATATATATATAATATAACACTATCCAACTGAAAATTCTGGACAAATTATGTGTTTGCTGCCTACCTACTTTACCTACATGTCTATAAAACTACTGGACGGTATTCATGGAAAGGTGGGGTGTTTCGAGGACAGATCGACAGACATACGCGATGATCTTTTCCACTGTCGGCAAAATTTGGTCACAGGGGAATCGATCACGGCAGAATCACAGTTAACACGCCTGTGAAAGCTGGTCTCCCTTGGTGAGACGCTTCGATTGATAGCCTTCGCAGTTTCGTGTCGCATTTTTGCAGCAGAATTTTACTAGAATTAGTCCCACTGCAAACCACGAATACGACACAAATCTACACAACGGCAGGGTTGGAAAAAATGTGATTAGTATAGGCATGTCACTCATTAGTTCATAGCCAATCTATTAATGCTGTTAAGATCAAGACAATTTCTGAAAAGAGTAAAGGATTATTTCTCATGCTAGATTGCTCTTCATTACACATTACAACGTAGAACACTCTTTGATTAGCTACATGTAGTATGGCATAAATATGTTTAAATGTTTTCGTACGATTCGCTATCGTTTTAATGCATCTTAAAAAAATTACGATCTCGGACGCCCTTCCAGGGGCTCAGCGGCCAAGTGACTAAGTGATTCTCAGTGACGTCACGTAGCTCGCGCGGAGTGGAGACAAATTGTTTCCTGAGCTTCACACATGCATATGGCCTTGCGCTCGTCCGGCTTAGAGGCGGTGGGGTCGGTGGGTGTCGGGAGGGGTCTGGAAAATGTCGTACGTCCGGGCATCAAGGAAAATTTTACACTTTTGTGCGGTGAAATCAAAGCAGGTAATTTCAATTTCATGGCAAGCTGCCATGAGCTCCTAAAGTACGTGCGGAAGTGGGCGTACTGTACTTTTGTATGCTTGGGGGCATTAATGGCGCGAACGTTGCTTTTCCGCAGCCGCAAATGCTGATAAAATAATAGTGTTTTTGGCACCTAAAAGTTAAAATAAGTTATCATTTTGTCAGGTAGTTAATTCCAGCTTTCATATCCTATTGTTGAAATTGGACAATTTGCAATGGCTCAAATTGGCCGTGACTTGAAGCTGAACCCGGCCAAAGTGAACTACTCAGAGCTAAAGTTGAGCCCAAAGGCCCTCATTCCTGTGCCTACTGCCTGCCGCATTAATTCAGTGTGGGATCCATTTTTACACTGGGCCAGATTGTGAATGGGCCAATACCAGGATGATTAACAATGCCTGCATCAGGTTTTAAGATTGGAAATCAGTGCATTACTATGAGAAAAGGACCTCTATTATCCACATGTTGGATGTTTTTGAAACCAGCTTAGTGGTCATACTCATTACAGATGTGTGTTGGGAAAGAATTGTGGTTTTACATGTACCTACTGCTTTTATTACATGCCAATATATGTGGCAACTATTGCTTACCAAAAGTTGTGTCACAAATGCTTAAATTTCCATTTTTGCATATGCTTTGCTGCCATTTTATGGACTAAGGCCATATGCTTACTTAAGCAGTCTGTTGTTCACTTTTTTTGGCCCGGTGGGAAGCTGGTGCTGGGATTTATGATGGTGACATTTAGCACAAGTCCCAGATCATGCATACTGCGTAATCTCATTGAACTGGAGCAGGCAGTAGCAATTGGCCAAAATAATTGTCTGCTCATCAATGTTTTGACATTTCCCTGTACACAAAGCCCTTTGCAGCTATGCCAGCAAATTTTGTGAGGACAAACCTTTGTAATACTGGAGTGGCATATGTTTGGGGAGTGGGTGCAGAGTAATGCTGCAAAGTTTGCTCAGCAAATGATCGTATTCATCATTTGTGCATACCATGTAGAATATGCTCCTTTTTTCCCTCCTCCTGCATCTCTTAATAGGGGTAAGCAGTGTGGAGTATTTTGTGGCAGGAATTGTTGAATGTTCTGGTCATGTTGGCAGTGTTCCACTCCATGCCGGACATACAGTCTGGGCCCTGCATTATGGGTGGCCAGGACCGAGCTGGCTTCCCTCCGACCTGCACAGGTCACTGGGAGGTGGCAAGCTAGTCCAGGCAGCCGTACCATCCGCACATCAGCCATACTTGGTGGGTGCTGTTGCTGTGTTTTGTTGGCCGCCATGACCTCAACTTCTGCTAGGGGTAACTGCCAGTGACCATGCAGATGTGCTCAAACAAGCTGGGTGTAGTGACCAATGTAACGTGAGATAAATATGCTGCAGATGCCACCAAATGTAAGCCATGGTGTCATGTGGTAAGATCAGGATATTGTGTGCCCTGCACTAATTGTCAGTATGAATGGATTTGGAACATGATTACGTTTGACATTTGGAAAAACTGACATTGTTAGGTGGAAACAGTATAAACATTTTTTACTCCATGGCTGTTAGGAGAATGGAAATGTTTTGATCTCTCATAGTGC
>NW_023596136.1:4246468-4361100 GCF_011947565.3 Pollicipes pollicipes | reverse complement strand
GCATCCACCTCGACTGAGTGGGAATGACCTGCTCAACTGGTCTGCTGGCTGCGGTCCTGGCGTATCATGTATGCCCCAACGATTGTTTTCGCAGCCCCGTTACAGGCCGAGGTCCAGTAAACCTTCGAGCTGGAAGGTGGTAAAGGCATCGATGGTTGCTCTGGTGTGGTTTTGTCAAATGGTGCCTGGACGTTGTGCCATTGCACGGTCTGTATGTATTCTTTGTATGAAGCTCGCCGGACCGGACAAGGTGTCGTGATTGTTCCACTGACGCTGCGTGATGTCCAGGGCCTGGTGGTGCCTGTACTCCGCAGCGTGGAAGGCATGAGCTACCTGGACATCGAGAAAGGCATCGAGGCGCTCGGAGCCAAGGCCAAGGACGGTCAGTTCGCGCCGGCTTCGCGTCCGGTGGAGCTGCATCTTTTATTGTTGGTCGGGAATGCTGTAGAACGGTCCACCCCTCCAATGATTGTGGTTCCTCCCATACATTGTCCTGATGTCTCAAGCGACGTTTCACGCTTGTAAAGCTATGGCGTACTGCATTTCCTTTTATGAATATGAGTGCTCTTAACAGCGCAAATGACACCTCAGAAGCATTTAAAGATACGGTGTTTTCTTGGGCGCTGTGAATGTGGTCATTGGGGTTCACACACACACACCCCTTCCCTCCCCATCGCCGCCCGCGCGCGTTCCGTAGTCACCTCGGCCATGCCACGTGTGACGGTGTGGATGGAGGTAAGTGTTGAAGTACCTCAGTGAAATATCCCGAACTTGGAGTGGAGCACAGCAGGAAAAATAGTTCACAGTTTTACAAACAATCATGAATTAGCTGATCGTGCGAATATTTAACACCCGGATCAGGTTAACTCCCCTGATGCGTATTATTTTCCTCGTGCTCTGTATGGGCCATGTCTTGAATATCCTCTGAGTGTATGCTATTTCTAGTCAGACTGGTGGCCTGCTGGCTGCCTTGTTCCTCCATAGCACCCAAATGGTGTGATGTTAAGCGGTAATGGGTCCAGGCCAGGGTTTACATTTGAAGCGCCAGATAAGAGCCCAGGGACTGTTTTATTATTAAGCGCATTTATCACTACAATCAATTACTTGATGGAAAGTATCTTTTTTCCGAGCGGAGTTAACAAGTGCCCACCGTCCATGCCCTATGTGAAGACGCCAGAATGACGCGCGAGCTAACATATGCTGATACGGAGCTAAATTACGGCCCGTGGGGACCAATGTAAATAAGTCATGCCCAGTAAGTTTCAGATGTTTGATGCGCCCCATAGGCATCCAAACTTGTTTCCATCAGATACGGACTTCGCTTACCGTAAAGGGGGCTTGATGCCGGGAAAGTTGTAACTGCGCCACTCAAGTCAAGTTGGTCAACTATGGCGATTTTTTTCGATATTGTGGAGTGGACTGGGGTCCTCTGATATAGGTGGGGGCCCCACCCCCACTGACAATGCCCTCCGCTTGCCCAGTTTAGGACTTCGCCTCTGTCACCAGGCGGCTCGCTGTCCGTCCCCTGACCACCTGTCCTGCCTGGCGACTTCCTGTCCATCTCCTGACCCCTGTCCTGCGCTGAGTACTCGCTGTCCGTCCCCCGACCCCTGTCGTGCTCTGGCGGCTCGCTATCATCGCTTGACCCCGTGTTGTGCTCGGGCTCTGGCAGGCTCGCTGGCTGTGGAGGACATGGACGGCGGCACGTTCACCATCAGCAACGGCGGCGTGTTCGGCTCCATGTTCGGCACGCCCATCATCAACCCTCCGCAGGCGGCCATCCTCGGCATGCACGGCATCTTCCAGCGGCCGGTCGCGATTGACGGCAAGGTGCGGTGGACTGACGGTCGCGGCGGGTCGAAACCCGCGGACCGCGCCGACATGGCGCTGCAGGAGGGGGACTCACAGGCTGCAATCCGGGCTGACTGCTTTGGGCTGACGCGTTCGCCTCGGAGTTCTTTGTGAGAAACGTTGCGCTCGTGATGGGCATCATGCGCGGCCCGTGTGCCGGGGCCATCTCGCGATAGGTTGGCTAACCCAGGCTTGCCCGGTTCTCCGCCAGGTGGAGATCCGTCCGATGATGTACGTGGCGCTGACGTACGACCACCGACTGATCGACGGCAGGGAGGCGGTCACCTTCCTGCGCCACATCAAGGCGGCCGTCGAGGACCCGCGCGTTCTGCTGCTCGGCCTCTAGACGAGCGGCGGTATCTCCCCCAGGCGGGCTCGCAGGCGGGCCCCTGACGCTTGGCCCCGCCGCCTCCAAGGACGGCGAGCCGGCCGCGGGCCCGCTGCTAGACAGGCGTAGGTGCAATGGGTGTGCCGCGTGCGGTGGCCCGGCACGTGTGACTGCGACCGGCCCGTTGCGGCGTGGGACGTGGCGCTTGCCTCGACTCAGCAAGGCCACCACACCGACCTCGGCCGGCGTCGCGACCGCAGCGCGCGCCACCACCGGCTCTCTCGGGAATATCGTCAGCAGTGACGCCATTGTCGGGTTTTGTACGCTGGCAAACTGGTCCCACAGTGGACCCCGGTGGGTGCTAATGGCGGCTCCTCCGTGCTGTCGTTGCGCCGAGTGCCGCTTACGGAATTTAACGCGAGTTAGCTGGCTTCAAGCGAGTTTTAAAGGAGTCGGCCAAGTTCGCTATTGATGACCTTTCAGTGACCACATGCCACAACGGCGGCTCGATGCATGCGATGGACCACCCTCTCCCCGTGTACATATTGTTATCACCCCGTGCGGAGTGTGAAAAGACGCGTGCCTGGTGCCGCGGCGGGACGGGGTTGCGTCCTGACTGGCGCGGAGTCAGTCGGGGGTCGGGCCTGACTGCCATTCTGAACCGGTGCGAGTGAAGCTATTAATACAGGATTCAGCGATCACTCGGGCGGCGTTTACCGTCGACGCTTCGGAGGGTCGTAAAACAACTCAATGGTGAGACAGATCGCGCTGTTTGTTTACGAATGCTCCGCTATCGCCCAACAGCCCTAGAGTCCATTAGATATGTATGTAGGAGGCTCGCAGGCGTTCAGCCGCTAAACACCTCGTCTCCTCGTCGCCCTAAACTGGTCTCCCCGTCTCCCTCGTCATCATGGGGCAGTGGCGTAGGGTTCATTCGCCCTCCCGCTGTTCCGTGGTTGAGGCTTTTGCGGCGCGCCAGCCGACGGCGGCATTGGTCGGTCCGTGCCGGAAGCTACACGGTTCCCCATCTTCTGCAGGTGCCCGTAGTAATGCGTATCTTGAGTCATTCAGCTCGTTTTGCCCGCTCATGCAGGATGTTTTAGTTCGGCTGAGATCGTTGGATCGCGCGAGTGAGACCATGGTGCGCTGTTTGGTGCCAAACGATGCTGGCATCGCCGGTAACGTTCTGGTGGACGCAGCTGCAAAGAGAGCGGGTTGTAGACAGCACCCCGTAGGCGTTGCACGCCCGTTCCTGCCAGAGACTTTCACCCAGCCGTGGCGAGCTGGGTTTAAAAGAATGGCAACGCTTCTGGGAAAGCATGAACGATCAGCTTAAGGTGACAAAGCCCCGTTAGGTGTACGATAATCGAGTTCGCCGAGCTGCGATGGGAAGTGGCTGTGAGGGGTGCGAGTCGGTCACGCGCACGCAACGTACGGCTACCTGCTTTGTAACGGAGATCGGCCGTGTTGCCACCGCTGCAAAGCACAACTCACCGCCACATTGTTCGCACACGCTTAAAGTTGATCCAAGAGCGCCTCCTCCATTCCGTCCGACATCTCACCTTTTTATAGGCTTGACGACTCACATAGTTGCTACGGATAAACAAGTTTACTTTTAACTTGGGCATTCCACAGTACATCAACAAGTGCCTCACACCCTCCTCCGTCCGATTTTGATTAAATTTGGCCACGACTCGCGATCAGCGCTGAAGGCGTCTGTGACGCATTTATGTCTCAGTTGCGCTTTTTCGGTGTTAAAGCCTTCGGTAATTTCCAGTTGCGTGGTTCCAACGCTACTTTCGGTGGCGATTTTTCCTCCTGCTTGAAAGATAGCAGTGCAAACCTACGTCAAAATGATCAGTAAACTATCCAGAATATTTGTATGCCATTCGTGAAAGCGTTATTGTACAAAAAACAACACATCACGGTATGGACTTAAGCAAGGCACGGAACAATTTTCTAGGATATTCGTCTTTTTCTTATTTGCGTGAGAAAAAACGTTATAGTCTGGTCCCCAGATTCCCGAATAACAAAGGTGGCCGCCCGCTTGGAAAGACATGGTCCCACCGACGAAACACGCGTAACGTACGACGGCGCCGCGGTCGACTGCCTCCCCTCCCCCTCCCTCTCCCCCCAACCTCCATGGGCTATCGAACCGGGGTAACTGGGGCAGAGAGGATAAGAGGTGAGTGCATGCTGCGAAGGTGGCGTCTCTCGTTCATGTGGGGTGACTCAGCAGTCGGACAAAGACCCAGTGATCGGGGCATCGGGTTAGTGCCTGTTCGAGTCTCAACGAGCTCTGACTGCCACGACTCGGATATAGCCGGAGAAAATATTTAAGTCGCCTTGGAGGGCCTTGAACAGACGCCAGTGCAGCGGAGTAGGTGCCTGCATCACTTAGCCATTCATCTTCATTTTCCAAAACTTTCAATCTGGTCTGCGCTAACCTTCTACACTTACTGAGAAGTGAAAACAGTGCCCGTACGTTTACTCGCAAAGAGGACAGGCCTTATGTGAAATTCTTAGCGGGCATATTGTGCTGGAAGTATAAGCACAGGTTTACTTCCATGCGTGTAACTTCCTCTGCAGAATGCCGTTTTCCCAACGAACATGATTTGTTTCGCTGTAGAAAAGCGTAGCGGCATCTCAAAGGCAGACCAAGGGAGCAGATGAGTTGACGGAGGTAACCAGGTCAGGCTCCCCGTTCGGGTTCCTCATTCCCGCTGGTTCCTTCGACGAAACGAATCCTTGGATCTTGATTCTCACTGCTTCTTTCAACACAAAATCCTAGATCTTGATTCCTAATAGCTTCTTTATCAAAGCCAACCCTGGATCCTGATATTCTCTGGTTCTTATGGCAACACAAAAATTTGAAGCTTGGTCCTCACTTGTTCTTTCGACAAAACAAAAGCTAGTATCACAGTTCCCAGTGGTTCTTAGCATACCATAGGTCTGGTTCCTGGTTTATTGGCTCATTGGAAAACACTGGACCTTGGAAACTAGTCGTCGATTTTTCATACGTACAAGACCCAGACTCATGATCCCCAGCCACAAAGTTATACAAGTCTGACAGGATAACCCCCACATTTTTGTTCTCATAATGATTTAAAAATCAAGCATCACAGGCAAGTCAAACAATCAGTATCCCTGACACCATCACAAAAGCTGACAAAGATTAAGTGTTAGTTGAAAATGATTGCTTACAGCTTGGAAACGAGTGCCTGACATTCGAACCGTCACCCCGGATAACCACACAAAAACGCTCGCACCGCATAAAAGTCATACTTCAGGCACGTCAAGTAGTCAGCATGTCCTGCTTCCGCCGCTACAATTAACAACGTTTTTCGCTAGCTGAAGACCATGACCTAAAATTTGCAGCGGAGTACATGGCAGCAGAAACCGCGTGCTTCAGTTAATTTAATTCCAGGGTTAGAGGAGTGCCTATTATGATTGATGTACTAATCAATATCATTAATTTCCCGCGATATCTCACTAGATTCAAGGTGTTGGAAACACTCAAATTTCCAAGTTTTCAACCATCAGTCTCCCTACAATGCTGTCAGAGTTAAAAGTTTTTTTGCGTAAAAAACTTCGCATATTCCGTCTGACAAAGGCGCGGCGACTAGGAGAGGCAGGAGGGACTGATATCTTTTTCTTTGAGACCACTCTCGAAAAAAGGTATATCGACCATTTCAAGTTAGGCCCAATGCTGTCTGAAGGGCTAACATTGACTTTGCGTTGACTAAAAAGGTGTGCCAATAATATCTCAATACAAATGCTGCGATCCGCAGAACTTCCACTACATCATGTCTACATAACGATACTTATCATTCAAGAACTTTTAATGACAAAATTCCACGCGACAGAACTTCTAACGCAAAAGCACACGCGCGACAATGCTTGTAATGCCAGAACTTCCAATGCATAAATTTCGACGCGAAAAACTGCTTACCACGAAAAAGTTTACATAGCATTGCTTCTACGTGGCAGAAATGTTTTCTACAACGCCGACCACTTCCACTCACGTCCAGTCCAGGTCCTTTCGGATGGTGATCACGGAAACTGACCGGGTCTCATATTTTACTTATGCTGGGATGGACATCGTACGCATCTTCACCATGTTGAGGTACTTGATCCTTGCCCCCCCCCCCCCGCCAGTTGTAACAGTTGTTAGTCATAATTTCTGCTAGACAGATTACTCTTTATTTGCCTTCCGACGTTAAGTTTTCTTTACTTAGGTCGTCTGTGTCTTCTGTATCATCTTGAGCCACCATTTCACGTCCTGAGGGATTAGTACGGCTGAGGCGTTGAGTGCTGCCGCCGTTGAGGGGAGACTGTGTCGTATCGTCCCCCATGCGTGTGTGCGGGTCTTACCTGTTACACCTGCTACTCGTTACTCTCGTTACACCTGCTACTCTTCTTGAGCTGTCAGGTGCGGTTAAAGCAGCTGGGAACATCGAAAACCCGTGGTGTTTTCGGAGTTACAGCTCATGTGATCAGACTGAGTCTTACTGTAATTCGGCCTCGTCTTTTGTACGTTGTTAATAACTCGCTAGTGTCAGGAAATGTACCACCTGCGTAGAAAACAGCTACCGTGATACGTCTGCATAAAAGTGGTTATCTAAATGACCCAAATAACTTATGACCCTTTTCGATTGTGTCAGTGATGGTAAATTTTTGCGGGCGAATAGTCGACGATCAGCTTGCATCATGCCTGTCCACACAACCTGTGCTATGTCCCGACCAACATGGTTTTCGCAAAGGTCCCTCCACGGGGTTGGTGACGCTGAGTGCTGTTAACTTGGGTCTTGGTCTAGTTCATAGTTCGTTTATTAAGGGGGCTTCCACGTCGTGGCTTTTCTGCACCCAGCCAATTTTATACAAGATGGTTAAAACATAAAACTGTGTCAGAAACATTTCTAAGGTCGGCATAAGCACACACGCGCACACAGCCACACTTCTCAGCCTCAGAATCAGAGTCTTAAAACCGACAAGAAGCCACGCCTCGATGAAGTGTGGGCGGCCGCCGGGGCAGGCAGTCAGTCCCGTGCGGCAGCCGCCCGGTACGGAAACCACGGCTGACTGACGGCAAATCTGACGCATTCTAGGTGCAGTGAATCTTTACGACGGGCCGCGGCTCCGTTATGGCATTGGAACGCCTCCGCGCGCGTACAGAAAGCAAACGCAGAGAAGCGGGCGCCCCAGTGACATGCAATTACAATCCTAATCACAACGCTGACGACGGCGGACACGTCGAAAACGTTTGGCTGTGTTCGGCATTTCTGTCGCATGGAGAAGCTTGGTTGGCGACGGGCGTGAAGCGAGGTTGACGAGCTCTGGGCCGTGGATGGCCTTAGGGCCGTTTCAAGGCGTATTTTGGGTTGCAAGATTTCGTTTTCGGCCACGCGCGGCGTCGTTCAGGGAAGCATTTGAGGCCTGATTTGGTTTGCACTGTAACCAGCCTTCTTTTATTCACTACGGAAAACTCATCACGTATGATGACGTCGCTCAGTTCATTGCTGCAGTAATTCCAGACAATATCGGCGACCTTCGTGGTAGGATGGAGATAACCCTGAGCATCGTTCTAAATCAGTTTACGCAACTTCGTCTCAAAATTGGTTTCGTACAACTGACTGTTGCTCGTAAGATTTCCTCGAATCAGTTACAAGATTTTTTGTCCGGTCAACTTTAGACAAGCACAGATTGAACCCTCAACTTCGGTGAAGTTTTCTCGAATTGGCGTTGACGCTGGCCTAAATTGGGAGTGTCAGATATCTGCCACTGAAATGATGTTAAAACACCTAGTCGGTCTTGCCGAATTGAACCATCAGCTGCCAGCGGAAATTCAAAAGATTGTGACTGAAGCTCTCGTTCGTTCTCACCTAGGATGCTGCTTAACAGCGTTGGGTGGCTGCCCTTAAACACAAAATACGACATCCAAAAAGCTGTCAATTTAGCACCATAGTTATCAGTGGAACCAATAAATCTTAACACATATATTCCCCCCCCCCCCTGAAAACGCTCGGGTGGCTCCAAATTAGCAAATTTTTGACGAACATGACCATCTAGCTGTCCGGCACCTATAAACGTTACCAACGGCACCAAAGAGTTTACGTACCCTGGTTGTCATGCGCCCTGTTTGTCTTCCCGCTTGCGCAAGGTTCTGAACAGCTTCTGTTACGAACCTCGTGTATCCGAACTGACCTCGCCTGGCGGTCATCCGTGTGTCACGCCGTTACGTACGTACAAAAAATCGTCTACTGCCAGATGTTAGGGCCAAGCATCGGCAAGACATCGGCGAGGCATTTCAAACAGGGTATAACTTGTCACCCTGGTTCTTGATTAAAAATGACGATAACACGCAAAATGTAATTGAACTAATGAGTTTGTGGCGGTGTACACGTTCTGATTCAGAAGTCGGAAGAACCACGTGTCGTTGAGGTCGTTGAGATATTTGCGAATGTATATATACACACACACATACATACATACATACAAACAACATACATACATACACACATACATACATACATACATACATACATACATACATACATACATGCATCTATAAAAGCGTAAAAACAATTTTTCAAAACATCTGACTCGCGAAAACTCGATGTGTTTGACCCATACACCCTCCAAAAGCTCGCCGGCTGTGGGCGGAACAAGAATGGCTGGTAGGCGAGTCAGGAAGTTGCACCTCTGGCTTATAACATGTCCGGCGCTAGTTTGACAGCATTCCTCTTTCTTTCACTATGACCTTATGTTCCTTGCTCTTAAAGACGACGTGGTTTGTTTATTGGCCGTATTAGTATGTTGCATGGAAGCTGAGAGCAATAAACCCAGTTTGCTATTGCTCATAACCACGCTCCACCGTGGCGTTTTCCTCTGCGGTTCCGTTTGTTTCCGGGACAAATGTGTCAAACCTACATGTCCACGTCCCTGAGTCCGTGCACAGGTGGCCATGATCTGTTCTGAAGTGGCGAGCGTGCCAGCTGGCCGCGCCGCGGCGTCAGTGGTCGGCTGTCACCGACCACTGATCGCCAGCGGCGCCGACCTTTGACCCGCTGGCGGACGCCGGCCCGCTGATCAGCTGAGCGTCGGAGACAACTCGCCGCACCCTGCCGTCATCGCGCCCACTGGTCGAACGCCCGTAAAGTCGCTGGCGCGTCCTGTCACGGTGCTTTTTGGGACCACATTTCGCATTTGATTTGCCTGCAGCGTACCACGTAGCCGTGGTTATGATCACGCTTTAAATGAACAGTGTAACACTGAAACAAGGGGATTGGGAATGCATTATGTCCTCTCAGAAGTTTAATGATAGCCCTTGGGTGTTCCATGGAAAGTTTAATTCGGAAATGGTCGGCTGCATTCTAAATTATTCTGTCCGTTCTTACGACTTGAGACGCCTTACCAGGACCGCAGCGCTTGCTTGGGAGGCAAAATTAGGCGAATAACTGTCAAGGAGGTCGATTGAACAAGCATTGTCTTTCCGTGAAAATGCATTGTGCTGAAATGAGTGTGCATTCAATTTGCATGCGTTTGAACTCATCTCTGAAACTAAACAGTCATGGCAAAGCCCCAGCTTTCACCGTGTGTCAGGAGCTGCTAAGCCTGTATCAGAAAGAGTATAGAGCCATATGCGGCCAACATCCCCAGCATGTAAAGCATACATCAGTGACGATAGCTTCCTGTGTCGTGTCACGGACGACACTGCACGTCTGCTGGCACGGATAGTACCAGCAGATGGATGTGTTGGCCACTTTGCAAACACATCCTGCCAGCCAGCTGCTCATGTACGGTGGACAGGTGATATCGCGTGACCTGTGCTTCGTAGCTCACCCTGCGCGGCCAGATTAGATAATGACGCAAAAGGTCAGCCAAATCAGCGCAGATGCAGATTTTCTCCACACGCAGCCCATCCTGCTAACGTTAACCTTTCAGCAAGTGTTGCCTCCCTGACTCAGACTGAGCCCCTTCGCTCTGCCCTTCCCGGCCAATAGAAGCTTGAATACAACAGAGGTGATGACGCTACCGGGCACGGGTCGGCTGCGCACCATGCTACATTGGTGAAGTGGAGCCATTAGCCTCGGGTCACAACATTTCACTTAGAGATTTTTAGATTGGTCATTAGGAGCAGATTAGCACTTCTAGCGCCGTGAAATCGTGCTGAAGTCTGGTGATGAAACGGGAACACAAAAGATAGAGCTTCTTTTTCCGTGGTTACCGGTAATCTGTTCAAGTAGCAACCTCAAGCTTATAAAGGCAAAGCATGCGTCTTAGTCTGGTCTTTGAATGGCACGAATTGCTTTCGAAAGAGATCGAAATCGTCCTTTCGCGACGGCTGTTCTCGCGCGCCCGTCGCCCGCCGCCTGGTATCATCCGTGGCGGCCAACGGAGGTTTCAGGGCGCATCGACTGCTGTAGGTCATGCAGCTGTAGCGGCCAACGACCTTCAGTTTTTACGGAAACTGCCACCGCTGCCATCGCCTTCCTGCTGCAGGGATTATGAGCGTCCTGGCAAAAAACGTTTGATGGAATTTGTTTCACAAGTGTATCCCGTAAAGAGATGAACATTCCCAGACAAACATGGATCGTCTTTTTTCTTCTTTGTTTTACCTAATGCTGATCCACTCTGTTGAACACTAGTGAGGCCGCTTACCTTATTCTGTGCAAGCGGACCCGTGGGTAGAATACTAGGAGGCCCATCATCATTTCCGGCCAAGTGCTGAAGGCCATTTCGTCCCAGCACATTATACCTGCTGGCTGCTATTCTGGCAGCACGGGGCCGGGCTCCACCGTTCGATCCGGAGACACTAAGAGAGATCCATCATGCATTGGGCCCCCCTGGTGCGAGATCGACGCAGGAGTCATCGACGCAGGAGTCCCCAATGACGCAACAATGTCCCGCATCGCCTCAGGTGGTCCAAAAATTAGCACATGCCCCAATTCTGCTTAATGGGCCCGTGAGTGAAATGGGGCCAAGGCCTCCACCCGTTCTTGTATCACTGTGGACTATCGAAATAAGTATTTATGCGTTCTTCATCGTGCGGGGCATCGCCCAACACCAGAGGGTCTCTGGCCTTCGAGGTCTTGTTTCTATCTCTTCCTCATCGTTGCAGGAGCGCCGACCAACGCAAATAGCGGGCCCCGGCCTCGTTCCGTTACCCCAGGGGTCCCCAATAGGTATAAGGGGCACAGTGACGGATTATTCAGACCACCGCCTTACGTGCGGGAGGGCTTAACTGAACCGATATCCAGCCCTTCGCACCTTTCAACGTTCCAGCCGGGCCCTTTATCTTTGGCTTCGAGGGGCCCTGGCTGACCCGGGGCCACTTGCCGACACAACGCCCTCTGTTAGGCCCTGTGGATCTGGAACCGACACGAGGCCTTCTCCATTGTGTCAGGGACCCGACCAATGCAAATTGTGGGCCCAGCCTTGTTGCTGGTAAAGAAATGGGCCCTCAGGCCCACACCGATCCCTTAATGCAACCTTCCGTCGGCTCTTTGGGTCCTTCGGATCTCAAGGGTCTCTTAGCGGCGTAGTTTTGCAAGGTGGCGGTGGGCTTTGCCAGGACGAATGATGAAACCTTCCCTAAAACCACCAACAAACAGGTTTCTCCCCGAATTTGACGCACATTTTTTCAAAGTTGGGGGAGGGCTGGAGCCTCCAGCCTAAAGAGAAACCCATTCCTGGTTCTGCTTCGTTCGAAAAGTGTGGTACATTTTCGCGCCGCATCATCCGACCGAAGCTTGCCATACCACCCCTCTCAGATGCGGATCCTCAGCGGTCCTCACACAACCGATCACACCGAAGATCCGCGACTTCTTTCGGCTTTCGGCCAGCGTATCGTTTTAAAACACCTGACGACAAGCCTGTCAGTAGATGGCGCTGAGCTGGCAGCTGGCCGCGGGTGCTGGCGGCGGCGGTGGCGGCGCTGGCTGGCAGCCCCCTGCCATCTATCTCTGGTCGTCGATCGTATGTGTCGCGGCGGCGGATACCGGAGAACACCCCCGCCCCTCCAAGGGCCGCTCCCACGCTAGGCGCCCGGAGAGCGGCCACCGGCCGTCGCGGCTTTGAAGTGTGTCGCGTCCCACAGCCCGCTGATTTCTCACGCGCCACTATCGTGGACAGATGAGTCACATCGCGCCTGCGGGGAGGAGATGGTGCGAGCGGTTGATGGAGGAACTACAGTGAAATCCAGGTCTGTTTTTCCGAAATTCGTACCAACATCCAGTGGCGTTACCAAGGAGGGGGGGGGGGACGACATTGAAGTTATGCTTCCCCTAGGAGCCAAGCGGGCCCCTCCGGTGGTCAAGCGGGTCCCTTGAGCCGAAAAGCACGGGGCCGGGGACCCCACTGCTTTAATAGTGTACGGCGTCCGCATAACGCCTTACGCTCTCCAAAGCAGACTTTGAGCAACAAATGTAGTCCGTCCCGATAACTCAGTTGGTTTTAATTCCCTGCCTTCCGCTCCCCCACCCATGGCGGGACGGTTTCGGGTCGCTTAGGCACTATCTATTTGCTCTATACAAATATGGTCTGCGGCCGCTGGCAGCGGCCACACTTGGGATCAGGTAACATCAGAGGGCAGGAAGGACCGCGCCGAGGATTGCGGCGCGTTAAACTTTCGCCCTCAAATGCTGCCATTGACCTGGAATTGCACGATTATATGTGAGGGACACTCAAGGTTCACTCAGCGTGCGCTGCTAAGCGTGAACTCCGATCCCAGAAATCGATTCACTCAAGAATTTTGAACTAAATCTTAACACCGGTCATGGCAGCACATGGGCCTGGCTTAGCAAGGTATGTTTGGAAAGGATTGGAAAGTATTTTTGACGCTTTGAGGCACACCTATTGATGTAAAAAACGTACTCCGAGTACACTCCAGGCTTGATGCGTGCAGTGGCGAGAGGCCCGTGCAGTGGCGAGAGGCCTGTGCAGTGGCGAGAGACCCGTGCAATGGGATGGAGGAAACGTTTTGAGCCTGCTGTTTTCTATGGGACTCATTGTTCACCTTGAAATGGTCCCATCTGGCCTATGACAGGTGCCTGTTGGTCATCGAAAAAAAATATTTCGGCGTTGTAAGGGGGCTCTCCTGTCCCCCAGAGAGACTCCTCGCCGACTTGCTGAAGGATCCCACTGAGGCGTGAATGGACCGCGGCTGTGGGCATGCTGCTACCGACCTGTGAAGGACGCCCTTCAGTTCGGGAGGTGCATCTTCATAGGCAAGCAGGGCTCCTTACCACTGCAGTGGGCCCCTTCAGAAGCCGACAGAGTGTATCCGTGTTGTGCAGCGGCTACGTTACAGACGGCAGAAGACTCTCCAGATGCCAAGAGGCCCTTTATGGGCCGGTTTGAGCCCCTGCAAAAAACGGTGGGTTCTAACAGGCTAACACGTACCCCCGAGCGTTCACTCAGATTGCCCGGCTTACCTCTCGTGCCCCTGCTGATATGCAAGGGGTAGCCATCAGTCTGGCAGGAGTATCCTTATAGACAGGCAAGGGCCCCTTAGAAAGACCCCTGTCGGCCTTTCTCTCGACTTTTAAAGGGGCCGCACTAGAGGGTAACATGTCGACTAACAGGGGCCAGGGACCTTTATAATCCGGCAGGGGGAGGGAGGGGGCTTAACAGACAACCAATGGGCTTCCTATAGGCTGGTGAGGGCCCCTAAATGTTCATTCAAGGAGCCCTGCTTGCCGATAAAGATGCCCCTGCCGACCTGCAAGAGATGTCTGTTGACCTGTACAGGCAGCCCTCTGTCGACGTGTAAAATGGGTCTCTGCTGGACTGCATCCTGTGCGTGAATGGGGCCTCTCCAGCCTTTAGACCCAGAGGTGCCCTTGCCATCGCGATAAAGGGCTTCCTGGCGTCTGAATGTCCCTTGTTCTAAAACATAGTCCTATCGTACCAGAAAAGTGTCCCAAATAAGCAGACATGCACGCATGCAAATTTAGTGCTTTTTGTTCCTTCACCAACAAGAGATTTGCTTTTTTCTCGTCCCATTAATATGGCGAGATTTCGTAGCATCGCAAACGAGCGACAATAAAGGATCGCACAGTTGTTGGGACTACCGCCCTCGTCTGGTGCCTTAATGCGTAAACAAAGCTTCGGTTAGTTAAAGATAATGTTTTACATTTCAAGCTATTGAAGCAAGCCTCAAATGTAATGAAAAAAGCTCACTTATAACTTAAAACTCATTGAAGTGTGAAAGGCTTCTATAAAAAACCCAATTTGTCTACAAGTCAGAGTCAACATGTTCATCAATACGTCATTGTTTAATTACGTCACCGTACCGTGCACAACATTGATTGAGACCTAATTGACGGCCGTTATATCTGGAAATGGTGCTCACAAACACCAGATGTGAACGACTCGACAAATATATTTTGTTTGGCCTCGATCGCCGCATGGCCAAGAAATAGAGGAATTTGCATGACGCTGTTTGGCCTCACGTGTACCTGGGTGACCTTGAATTATTCTCCCCGAAACTGTCTGAACATCTTCGCGGGCGTGTGGCTCAGAGAGAAGAGGAGTTTAGGTCTTAAGAAGGGCATGGCCGTAAGCTGCTCTGAATGATCTTCAAGGTGGCCATTTCAGTTCAAAACACCACACAAATGTGGAACACCCCCTCTAAATCTTTTTAACATGTCAGCCCTTGCACCTACCCGGGAAGAACTGGCTCAGTTGGTAAAGCACCGAACTCGGAATAGATGGCCTGGGAATAAATGGTCTAAAATAAATAAATGGTTCGAATTCGAACAATGCCAAGGTGATAATTCGGGATATGACACGTAGGTGGCAGAAAGACAGTCATGGCCCAGTCTTCCCAAGGTTCCATAACACCTGACTACAGACGGAGGGTTAACGGTTCGGAACGTTGCGTACACAAGATAACACCACGCAAGAACGATAGTCCGAACAATTCTTTCATCAGCGACTGAAATCTCATCTCAACCCCTCCGAGAGCTACGAGCGGCAATAACTGCCAGCGTGCGTTTCCGCAGATGGGGTAGCGGTGCGACGTCTGGACTATGGAGGAGGTACACTTCCAGGGAGGCTTTGAGTCTCCCACGGGTTCATCATCCTATCCACTCGACCCAGATCTTTTGAGCCCATGTGAGGCTGACCTAGACTGTGCTGATCCTTACCACACTCCAGGTTAGTTCATAAGACGTACGTGGTGACTTATGGAACGGGAAAAAAAACATGAGGAAGCCAATTCTCTTCGCAAAGGAGACCGAAATGAAGTGTTCCACATTTAAATGGGGTTTTGAATTGAAATAGCCATCTTTAAAGCCTTTCTGTGCTGTGCACAATCCTGCGCTTCTTTAGTCCTAAGCCCCTTTATTTTCTGAACTACACGCCCGCGAAAACGGGGAAAGGTTTATCGGGGAGGAAAGTACTTCAGTCAACTTGGCACTCATGACGTCATAGCAGCTTCATTCAAATCCTGCCATTCTATAAGCCAAGCGACGCATATTCTAACCAGAGGGCCTCCCCACCCCACTGGCTACGAGACCGCCCGATTCCACTCCCTCCCCCGCCTGGACGAAATCCCGGCTAGCCATTGGCCGCATCCGAGAAAAATACGGCCAGCTTGCCGGGGTAGTGAGGACGGCGCAAATCCCGGCTAGCCATTGGTCGCATCCGAGAAAAATACGGCCAGCTTGCCGGGGTAGTGAGGACGGCGCAAATCCCGGCTAGCCATCGGTCGCATCCGAGAAAAATACGGCCAGCTTGCCGGGGTAGTGAGGACGGCGCAAATCCCGGCTAGCCATCGGTCGCATCCGAGAAAAATACGGCCAGCTTGCCGGGGTAGTGAGGACGGCGCAAATCCCGGCTAGCCATCGGTCGCATCCGAGAAAAATACGGCCAGCTTGCCGGAGTAGTGAGGACGGCGCAAATCCCGGCTAGCCATTGGCCGCATCCGAGAAAAATACGGCCAACTTGCCGGGGTAGTGAGGACGGCGCCTGGGACGCTTTGCGCCGCTTGTCGGGCACTTCAGCTGGCAGCGCACCGCCGCGTCCCTGATGCCTACTTCCTCACAGAACCAGGCCACCTCCTCACAGAGCGTATCTGCATACTCTGTGCGGTGCGTTAATCCTCCACACCGTTTATGAAAGCGGTTGGCCCTGGTCTGTTCTCGTCGCAACCATCAACAATGCGAGACGGGTGAATTGCAGCCGGTATCAATGACAAATCGGAAAGTAGGAACTTGAGACACAGAAGACAAGACTTGTCTTAGTTCAGTGGCAGTGTTTTCGTACCCTGCGTGAAAAAAAATCAATTGCCACGTTTCGCACACTGCTCTCGTATTTCACTTATGTTACCAGCAACGACTTCCAACCAGCTGGTAACCCAGAGTGTGCAGTTCAAATGTAGCAGCGCCCTTGCCAACCTGTGACGAAGAACTATAAACCGTAAGCCAAACTGTCACTAAGATCAGTGAAATTATTTAAATGACCGCAGCTCACGACTGGAGGTTCTCGCTCTATTCCGATCTCGCCAGCGGCTCTTGTGCCCACGACGCACATGAGGTGGCGAATGGAGCGCATCTATCGTTTTCAGTTTCAAGTATACCTGAAAGGCATTCGAAAAATTGCTATCTTTTTTGCTATCTTGATCGACGAGGCTATTGCTATCTATTGCTATCTTGATCCACGAAATGAACCAAAAGGGCATTCGAGTCGGTCATAACTCCTATTTACACATGGCGTTCTGCTTGCTCTAAAGGGATTGCTTCACATTTACGTGGGATTTTCAGCGAGACGGGATGTGCCAGGAATCCCAGCTCGTCGGCTATGACTTACGAGCACAGCGTACTGTGGATGGGAGGTACAGGTCAGGCCCTAGGAACCGCGCACAACGAGTTTGGTTTGGTATAAAAGTGTGTGGCGGACGTAATCGCATGATGGCCTTCGGGCGTCGCATCAGGGAGCTAATAAGTGCGGGTGTGTGGCGGACGTAATCGCATGATGGTCTGCGGGCGTCGCATCAGGGATCTAATAAGTACGGGTGTGGTGGCGGACGTAATCGCATGATGGCCTTCGGGCGTCGCATCAGGGATCTAATAAGTGCGGGTGTGTGGCGGACGTAATGGCATGATGGTCTGCGGGCGTCGCAGCAGGGATCTAATAAGTGCGGGTGTGTGGCGGACGCAATCGCATGATGGTCTGTGGGGGTCGCATCGGCGATCTAACTTCAAATCCCATACGCACCACCTCGGGCATGCTTAAGGATTTGCGGTTCCCAAGCAAAAAAACCCGGTTCTAATTTCGACTGCGTTATGGCCCCTGAGCACCGCTGACGCTCCATAAAGGGGCACCCGGCGACGTCAAGCGCGATTTTTTTTGCAAAATTATGTTGGGTTGCGGCAGAGTATGGCCGGGCTCATCCAGGACGGCGACCCCACGGTGACGACACCACCAAGCTCGACATATTCCTGGTGGGACAGGACAAAAGTATGAAAGAAAGAGGCGCATGATATAAGGAGGCTCAGCCGTGGCCCTCAGATGGCAAAGTGACAATGACTGGATGAATGAATGACTCATTTCGTGCATTTCTTCAACTTCGTTTTTCAGCCCGGCTGGTCGTGTAAATTCCTCAGGAGTGTCGTCCCTGTTGATGTGTTTCGTGTTTTTCAAAAGATCTGTTTTCGAAGCGGATTTCGGGCTCCATCCTTGCTATTCCCATGCAGTCTTCAGCAAAACATCGCCGCACGTTGTTCCTGTAGATCTACGCTGCATGATATCTGCGAATATGTCGATTGTGTAATGGCTGGTTATGGACTTTGGCTTGAATTAATTTCACTCGGCTCTTACTATTTCCACGCTGATGATGGCAGCCGTCACGAGTCTCAAATCACAAGAAACTCGATATTGCGTCAGAGACACGGAATAGTCATCGCTTATTGCGTTCGCACTGCATCCTGTCCGATATCGCTGTAGAACATGACGGGATGACATCGGACGTGAGCATGGACTCCCGAAACACGTGGATGCACAGATGCCTTTTTAATCGTGCTCAAAACGCAAAAGCGTACTTTCACCTGTCGTTGGGGACAAGAGCGTGCAATGATGCATGCACGGTAGCTCCAAATTTTCTCGACCGAGACAATCAATTTTAGTTCTCATACTTGGCACTTCCGACTTTCCTGTGAGTGAGTCTTGTGTCATGGTGAGACGTAAAATGTGTGCATATATTGAAGTCCCAGTAAGCACAAATCTATCAAAACCGGTCAGCAACATCACTCATGAAGGACACCGGAACATGGAGACACACTGGCATTCCTAAGTGTCTGGTTTGTTCAGCCGAGACTAAAATGCGCCCAGATGTACGGTTTTGCTCTCGAAGCAGGCTCTGGCGGAAGCCTCGACATGCCGGTCGGTGACATTCTGTTACACTTCAGTTCACAACCTGACACACCAGAACGTCTCGTGGCACAAGACGAGTCTCACAAGCCTGGATGCGCCTCGAGACTTTGGACGAGTCTCATGATCTTCAGCACGATTCTGACCTTGGACGTACATAGCAACCGGGCTTCGGGCCGGACAGATGTCTGCCATACCCAGGCTTTCGACTGTTCGTAGCGACACACAGGAACGGGCGTGACTTCGAGTGTGGCGCGCGGCGTGCTCAGGCCGGCCGGAAGTGACACTGCCGCACGTGTCCGGTCATATCCCGCAGCGGAAGCAGGGCGCCGCAGCCGCGGCGCGCGTACTCGCAGTGCACCGGTCGGCGGGCGCACGTGGTCTCGTGGTGGCTCTTCTCGCGCAGCGGCACCAGCTCGTCGCAGCCCTGCAGAGCAGGACGTGACGTCCCGTCAGTGAGGCCCCGGACGTGTTCACGCCGACGCCACGACACTGTCAGTGCAGCCCCGAGCGCTCTCACGCCGACACCACGACACCGTCAGTGCAGCCCCGAGCGCTCTCACGCCGACACCACGACACCGTCAGTGCAACCCCGAGCGCTCTCACGCCCGACACCACGACACCGTCAGTGCAACCCAGAGCGCTCTCACGCCGACACCACGACACCGTCAGTGCAACCCCGAGCGCTCTCACGCCGACACCACGACACCGTCAGCGCAACCCC
Source organism: Pollicipes pollicipes (assembly GCF_011947565.3). Taxonomy (NCBI): domain Eukaryota; kingdom Metazoa; phylum Arthropoda; class Thecostraca; order Pollicipedomorpha; family Pollicipedidae; genus Pollicipes; species Pollicipes pollicipes. Next base: position 4,341,823 of record NW_023596136.1, on the reverse strand, counting down.
GAGCGCTCTCACGCCGACACCACGACACCGTCAGCGCAACCCCGAGCGCTCTCACGCCGACACCTCACACTAGAGATTTGCGGCGTGGAGAGACGACAGCAGACGCAGACCTCACATACAGAGCGACAGCACATATGACAGACACAGCCGAGTGGTCATAAAGGACATCGTTTGATCGGAGGCCCTGATCGGTCATTGTGTCCTTCAGGAGCCTCGAACGCGTGGTGAAGCAGCGCTCATACCACTAAGTCCTGGTGAACAAATAATTTTCTATTCAAATCATTTCAGTGGACGTTTGGTAGTCATGCTACGTTGGCAAATTTGTATCATCTGCCACTCAACGCTGCGCCCGTGGCATACTTCTATACAAGAAACAGCGCTGGACTGTGGTCCTCGATAAATAACATGTAGCTGTGCGGAAGGAACGGTAAGCAAGCGAGCACCGTTCCGGGTGTCCACGCAGCCCATCAGCATATAGCCGGGGAAAATTACTCGTTGGAAACGATGACGCACTTCAAGATGGAGTGTAGTAATTTCCTTGCGTTTGTAATGTTCCGATTGCCTCCTGGAACATGGGTATTGTACCTCGTGACAACTGATCAATCAGTCGTTGCGAAAAACGGCTCCATTCTAGGAACTAATATCAGCCTGCATCATCATGGAGCTGCAGTCTGTTTTTGCCATTGGCGTTCACTTCTATGACTTACATGTATCCCATGTGCTGAAATGCGTACCCACGGCAAAGACAGTCACGTCGCAAAGGTTTATTTGGTGCTCTGGCGTGTTCACAAGACTTGCGAACCCGATCCCCCCAAAAAGGTGATTAAGTCTAAAGCTGTTAAGTGAACCTGTGAGAAACATTATGCACACTATGCATACTAAGACAGTGGTAATAACCTTATTCCTGGGAGGAAAACCAGGAAAGACCTTTATCTCCATTTTCCTGTTTTCCTGCGAGGAATTAGGCTATTACTTCTGTCTTATCTATGATCGCGTCGTCAATAAACGGCCATAAACTAATTGGTATTGTTTCAGAAAGGTGCGGGGTGAAGTGATTCCAATATGGCAACGAAGAAATACACAAGAAAACAACGTGTGAAAATCGATCACAAGTGAGTAGAAAAAAGTGTGCAGGAACCGGTAGTTGCGAAGGAATCGAGTCAAAGAATGAGGTTAGCTTGAAAAACCGCTTGGAATCCAGATATGCATTACTAAGGCACCAAACATAGCGAAGACAGTAGTATTAGCCTCATTCCTCGAAAAAAAAACTAGGAGAATGTAGAAATAGTTAGATTATTTTAGTACATCAATACATATATATATATATATATATATATATATATATATATATATATATATATATATATATATATATATATTGCATAGTAATTATATCATATATTTAAGTTAGTTGAAATCTAATTACACCTCTGCTCTTCTGGTTTTTCCGAGGGATAAGGCTAATACTACTGTCTTATCTATGTGACTAATGTTTCTCGCTAATGCAGCTGAATAACCTACACCAAACATAGCAAATGAGCCAATATTGCGAGACATCGGTCTCTGTTTCATACTCAGTTTGGTACCCATGCGTCTGCATTTGAGCCTTGGTCTTTACATCATTATATTCAATCCGAGCACGTTTGATACTTTGGTCTTTATTGCCAGCCAAGGCACGCTTTTCCATGATGTGCTCTTTACAGTGATTGTTCCGCATTTGCATGGGGTTTTACACTGTAATAGCCATCTTAAAGATCATTTGCTGCAGTGCACAGCCCTACCCTTGTTAACACGCAAAATCCTTTGATTTCTGAACTACATGCCCCCAAAGATTAGCAGACTATTTCGTGCCGACTATTTCAAGGTTACCCGGGTGTCAATGACGCCATAATAATGCCAGTGAAATTCTGTCATTTCACTGTCCACGCGTTCAAGGTAAAAAAGTAATTGTCGATTCTTTCGTATCTTGCGTTCGTGAACACGACTCCGAGATATAACGGCCGTCAGTTGGCTATCAACCAACGTTGTGCAAGGTATGCAAAATTCCACCACGAATTGCGCGGGAAAGACTAAGCGGACAACCAAACCTGTTGACAGCCCCATTCGCCGAGCCCATAACGCCAACCGACATCAAAACTCCACCAATTGATGCCGCTTGGTTGATAACCTACCCAGATGGTTACAGAGCATGGTGACCTTGGTTCAGGCCAAAGTTCACCAAAAAAGGGAAATAGGTTGCAGACAACCCCATGCTCCGAGCATATGGGACCGATTAACATGGAACCTTCACCAAACGATGCGCGATGGTCGAAACCCCATTCTTTCCTGAAAATGGTGATCTTCAGTCCGATCAAAGGTTTCCGAAAACGTCCAAACCACAAAATCTGGCTGAAGGCAACCCCACGCACCGATCAGCATGAAATCTTCACCTGGGGCGCGATGAGGTATCGACTACGGCGCATCGATTGGAGAAGGTTTCATACTGGTCGGTCCCATAAGCTCGGAGCATAGAGTTGTCTGGAGCTAATTTTGGTGGCTTTGATCGGGTTTGGTAACCTTTGACCCGACCCAAAGTCACTATGTTCGGAAAGGAAAAGGTTATCGACTTCGGGGCATCGATCGGTAAGATTTGATGTTGATCGGTGCCATGGACTCGGAGCACGAGGTTGTCAACAGGCTTGGTCGCCGTTCAGTTCCTTCCGAATAACATTTGTTTGTGCTTCATAACGCAAGAGGGCAGATATTCTCCCCTGATATTACGGAAATAGGACCTTCAGTCGATCGCTATTTCGCGATGGTTGGGCCTCGGGTTGCCACCGCACTTAGAGGGAGCACCGGACGGTCACCAAGACCGCCAACCGTCCGCACGACTCGCTTCACTTTTAAGCCCGCTACTCTCCCTCATCTGTAGTCTGAAGGTCTTGGGATATAGGCAGAGCAAGCGTGACACGTGCGCTCAGTCGCCCCATTGAACACGATGAGGCATCTAACATTCTGCCAACAGAACCAAAACGTTGTTTTCCATGCTTAAATGAAGTGGATTACACTGGCGTTACTGCGTATCTTGTTATCAATAAAAGAAGCGCTGCATGCTACACGTATGCAGCAAGACATGGTGAGAGTGATTCGTGCTCAGCTTGCGGTGGTGGCCCGGTGGGCACGCTGGCGGCCAGCGTCGTTTGTTCCACTGAGTCAGTTTTAGACCAGAATGCCGGCAATGCACCAGCTGTCGGGCCACACACGCCATTTGAAAACACCGACCTATCACGTGCACGGTCCGTCAGCGATGACAAATGGCGTGACAAACAAAACGCCGGTGCTCCAAGGACCCGGCAAATGCGGGTCACACATTTGGCGCCATGAACGTCCGCTCCACGCTGCCCCAAGAGCGTGCCCAACACGTGCGCCGCCTGGCCAATGCTGACGGGACGACCCCGTGAGAAGGCTCGGGAGGGGGGAGGGGGGGGGGGGGGGCACGAGGCTCATCTCCTCGAACAAGACGGAGTGTGTGTCTAGACCGGACTCGCAGACAGGCGGCGTCGCTCCCCTTAGAGCCGGCACCACCTGAGGGTTATATCGGAGCTGCTTGCCAATTCTCGGTCGTATCGCCGCTGCTGGCGCTTCTGAAAACAAACTGGCGCCATGGGAGTACAGCACGGTAGCCCTGGGACCGGCACATGACGCAGCGCTGGCCGCTGGCCGTGCAGCGGAAGGGACCTGGCGGGCGCGTGGGGAGCACAGACCACAGCCGCACCAGCACCGCGGAGTTGTCGAGTCGTGACTCAGCGTTAAAGCCCACTGGAAACGGCTGTAAAGTGGTAAAGAGAGCCGTTCGTCTGAGCCGGCGACAAGTATGCGCTCATATACGTGTCTCCTCACTCGCACGTTGCTACTTCGTAGACGTAGTCAGGGATCCCGTTCCAAGAGCAAAAACTGTGCTACCAGGCAGCCATGGCGCGGTGGTTAGTCCTCAAGGTGAATGACCACTTCATCCAAGTCCGTGGCGTTCTGGTTTAATCATGCAATGGGTCACACTGGGCCGTGACATTTCGTCTGATTCGATGTAATTTCTCCAGCCACGGCATTTCGTCTGATTCAAAGTAATTTCTCAAACTCCCCGCGCTGCCCTGCAGGGAATTAGGCCGGTGACACTTAGCAGCCAATGTAGTTGGCTGAGTTTAGCATGACCTTTCCGAAAGGTCATAACAAAAAGTTGGCATGAAGCGGACGATCGCTCGGGACGAAGCTCACGGACTAACAGATGGCGACAGGTTTTCCCAGAGAAGACGCTGCCAAGATTGCTTGGTAACGACGTCAACGCGACGACCATGTCCATAAACCCATGCTATGCTTACCTTCGGCGCGTAGACGCATGGAAACTTGATGAGAGTGCTGATCTTCTCCATCATAAGATTGGTCTGATTGGCGACCAGCTGCTTACACAACGGACAGATGCCCTTAACCTTGGGTCGGCATTTCTGGCAGATAACGTGTCCTTTCTTGCACTGGTGTATGGGTGGCCTCATGTACTCGTGGCACACAGGACATTCGAACAGCTGGATGAGTCTCTGGTAGTCCACCGCTCCGTCCGAGACAGGCTCCTTTGCCAGCACGCCGTTCTTGGACATCCCGAATTCCCTGGACACCGGGCCGCGTGACGCCCCGCACACTAACGTGGACCACCTTGCCAGGGCAGAGCAGCGGCCGCGGCTGGTCTAACTGATGACTTGCAGCGTGGTCACATCTGCCGAGACCTGCAACAGAACAGGTCGTCCACTAGTTATTGCGACGAAGCCCTTTCTTTGCCGTGCGCAGAAACGGTGGATTGTCTGTAAGGCCGAGTTTTACCTAAAGTCGTTTTCTGGTTTGCGCTGCCCGTGGTGACCAACCATTGGGGCGTGTGCACACCCATCATGATGTAAATACAATTTCCTAGATAGAGCCGGGGGCATTTTGATCATGTCTGACTTAAATTTTGGATTGGCTTGATAGCCGAGAATAAAGCCTCGTTCAGCCAGCATCACAAATCCACGCATCGGACACTGAGCCTTTGTCATTATCACAAATAATGTACCAGGCACCTTGAGTCACACCCACTTGCCCCATAAAAAGGGAAACTAGTGTGTCGGTTGTGCTAGTAAAAAGCTTTGTACTTCCTAATGGAGCATTAACCTTGCGGGGATGGTCGCATTCCACTCAGGTCTCAAACGAATGTTTTACGCTCGAAGATACTGAAGCAAGCATCAGATATGATGAGACAAGTTCGCTTATAATTATCGGTATACTAGTGAAGTGGAAAAGACCGCTCTAGTCATCTCAATTTAATGTTCAGTAGCTATGCTCAATGCGCCATGGCTTGGTTACGTCATTGTACTTTGCACAACATTGGTTGAGAGTGAACTGACGGCCGTTACGTCTGGAAATAGCGTCCACCAACGCCCTTTATGAGTGCCTCGACGTTATATTTGTTATGGCCTTGACCGCCGCATGGGTTAAGGGGTGGCAGGATTTGAATGACGTTATTTTGACGTCATGAATGCCAAGGTGAGTTTGAAATACTCTCCGTTATGCCTTTCACCATTTTTGCGTGCATGTAGGTCAAAAACTAGATTGGCTGAAGTCTTCAGAAGGGCGGGATTGTGAACAACACTGAAAGGTCCTGAAGATGGCTATTTCAGTTCAAACCCCATATAAATGTGCAGTTCTACCTTTAGCAAACCAGTTGCGATAACCTACTTTAAATTTGCAGCCATGAACGACATTCATATGCCAATGTATACTGGCGTGACGGCCGAATGCTCAGCTCTAATATCCACCTCACGCCCAGGGTTCAGCTGCCGCAGCTGCAGCTGTGACGCACGCCCTGTCATCCCGTCATTCTTGTAGCATTCAATGGAATACCGATCATCACCTGGACACATCTGGCCTCCCTTCGTTAACAGTCGATCCGTTCCCAATCGATTATCGGATTACAAAAATGTGCAGTCGACTATGCCTCCGCGTCCTTTCCGGAACTGCCACTGAAACCTACTAAATCGCTGGAACCGCTATGGAAGCCTACTAGAGCATAACCCTGGAACCGAAGTTAAAACCTACTACATCACATCGTCGTCGAAAGACGAAGCAAATCGCCAAGGCGGTCAAAGTCCTCCCAACGGATCTGTTTAATGCCTTAAGAAGCTTTCTGCAACGCATGGAACTCCTGCAGACTTCTAAAACAGTTTTCCCTCCAACTAGAGAATGACTGAGTGGCAACGTGCGCAGACAACAAAGATTCCCTTGTTGTTCTCTATCGATTACTACACATGTATGGTAATGCGTCTGTCGTAGCAACAGAATCAGAAAGGAAATGCATATGCCGGTGTTGTCGATGACAACAAGCAACTGAATAGACAGCACAATAGTAATAGCCTTATTCTTCGGAGAAAAAGCAGAATGGAGGCATAGATGCGTTGACATTTCGGCAACATGTCTATATCGGACGGACAGCAAAAGTTATTTAGTCAGGGTGGCATGCTTGTACACAACGACACCCGGATATCGTTCATAGCTGAAAGTCCAAATGCCATGGCTATGTGCACGCTTGTTCAGCCCACTGGGGAGAAGAGAAAGGTTCGGTGCGATATTGGTACAGCCTCGTCACGACCACGCCTTTATTTCAACTTGAGTGGTGGATGCTTAATTACTGCCAAAACAAAGCAGATATGCAGTAACAGTTTCGTGCTTTCCAACGGATATCGGTTTATCACGAATAACAGCATCAAGATATTGCATTCTTGTGTTCGTCAGTATAGCCCTATTGTCATCAACAACGCAATATAGTATTACTAGTGTTTCCTGTACATATCAAATGTTAAGATGTGCATTAATCATGTTTGTCATCTGCTCAGCTGGCCTCTCTATTGGTCCTAAAATTGAAATACTTCCTTCATTTCATCCCAGACTAGTCCCGGAAAACGGGGGAAAGAGATCATTGCTTTACCAGCGCGCCTCAGATGAAGAGCTGTTGACTAGAATCATCAGCGACCAAAACTTCCATAACATTGGACGTAACTTCTAAGACAGAGCACTTTAATACAGTGATTCAGATGCCTGTATGCCGTGCAACAGGACATATGGTGACATTTCCAAAGATGTATGACAACTTAAAATACTTTCTACATGTTTATTTGTGCCAAATAAGGTACCAGTCTGCTTAAATGTCTTTCTGACAATGATGGGATGACGTGGTTTCACTGGAAATCGGCAACCAATAAAAAGGACCTGGTTTGTTGAGCAGAAGACCGCTCCACCGGCGTCCGTTCGATACCAGCCGCCGGCGCACGCTGCGGTGGCGCACGAGCCGTCCGGGGGCGGCGGGCTGCGGGCAGCGGCGCTGGCTCCTGTCCAGCGGGGCACCAAGGCCAGCTTCGGGGCCGACGCCGGGTCCGTCCGGGCCGCCGATCATCCGATCACGAGCGGCGCCTGCCGTGGCCGTCGCCGCGCCCGCCAGCCGACCACCGCCAGGACAGCGCGTACTGCGGCACACATAGCTTGTCTGCCAGGCTCGGTGGCTACAGCCATGAGGTGTTCACGGTACCACGGGTACTTCCGACTTTGACATCATGCACGCTTGTAGGACAGTTCGGGTTACGTAAATAAAAACAAGCTGTCACTTGAAAAAATCAGCAGTGGACTGCAACGCATCGGAACAGACCAATGGCATCGAATGACACCGAACGACCCAGCTGAAGACCTGGCGATGAGCCGAATCGAACGATGCAGCCGTTCACTATACGCTGCACTATGAATAACTTGGGGGGGGGGGGGGGGGGGGGGGGGGGGCGGGGGAGGGGCAGCCACGGCCTCGAGCTGTACTAACAAACAGGACTTTGAGCGGCACGCGGCAAGTGCCGTACGGACAAAGGACTACAGATGGGGATAACGGTGCAGTGATGTTCTGTATAACGTCACTGATGCCCTGCCCAATGCTGCCCGACTGGCCGAGGGTGACTGAATGCATGATGTTCTGTCCAATGCTGCCCGACTGGCTGAGGATGACTGAATACATAATGTTCTGTCCAATGCTGCCCGACTGGCCGAGGGTGACTGAATACATGATGTCCTGCCCAATGCTGCCCGACTGGCTGAGGGTGACTGGATACATGATGTCCTGCCCAATGCTGCCCGACTGGCTGAGGGTGACTGGATGCAATTGTCAGCTTACGTCTGGAATGGAGTTGACGCAAAGTGGCCCGATCTGAAGAGTATACCTGATAAAATCTCATCAGCGTCTGCATAACGGCTCTCCAATGCAATTTTTCTTCACAATATCGCCGGATTATGTTTCCATGCCATGTGCGGCAGCCATCACGGACGTTCCGCCGAAAGCCCCACAGAAGGTCGTGTTCTGATCTGCTGCAGTCTCAGGCCTTTCTCCAATATGCTGCAGTCTCCGGAGGTTTTGTTCCGGCCTGTTGCGGTCTCCGGGGGTCTTACTCCGGCCTGTTAAGGTCTCCGGAGGTCCTGCTCTGATCTGTTGCTGTCTCTGCAGGTCTTGCTCTGATCTGTTGCTGTCTCTACAGGTCTTGCTCTGATCTGTTGCTGTCTATGCAGGTTTTGCTCTGACTTGTGGACTGTAGTTTTACTCTCTTCTTCCTTGAGCATAAGCTCGGCTATGATGCACGAGTTAGCAGCTTCAAGCGTCCATTGGACTTGCTTAAGATCAAATTTGACCCCCTGCCTGCATTCACATGGCGGCGCTGATTGGCCAGCCACGTGCCCCAGCCGAGATGGTCTAGGTCAGCCCCGGAGCGCCCCGGCTGGAGCACACCGGCTGAAATGCTCCAGGTCAGCCCTGGAGGGCCCTGGTTGGAGCACACCCGCTGAGAGCCGCGGTCAGCCCCAAAGCGCCCCGGCTGAATGTAATTCGGTGGAAGCCGCGAAGTTTGTCACGAGATCGGACAGGTTGAAGCCTGACATTGATCTCGGGAGTTCATAACAATTAACTGATGTACAAATCATGCGCATGTTTATCATACCGTTTACATACTCTTTGACCACATGGCCGTGGTGTAGGTGAAGGCCGTCATCAGTTATAGTCTCGTATTTGATTTTCCCACTGCCACTGATGTGCGCGTACTGTCTTTCACATTCACATGTCCTTTAGCGTGGGACGAAGTAACCTGATAATCGCATTGGCGTGGTGGGCTGTGATAAACGCATGCATGCATGCATACAAACAGTACGCGATATGCATGCATACATTATGTTTACATGTGTACGACATAGTATTCACACATGCATACGCACGCACATATATCTACATGAATGCATGAATACCTGCATACATACTTACGAACACACCCACGAACATACATGCATACATACATACATACATACGTACATACACACATACATACATACACGCGCACATTTAACTTCTCAAGCTCTCAAGCCGCGAGTCAGATCGAGGTTATTATGCCAGGACAATGAATTGCATATTTTGGGGAAAAGTTTTCGGGTAAATCCTCTGCAATTGCCTCTGCCTCTTTGCAATTTAGGCAATCGATTTTAGTCCCTCGCATTACGCGTTTTGTGGAAATCTTCAACAGGGCTCATTCCATCTGTGGATAAACACACTGTCCGCGGAAGTATATATAATCCCTGAGTGGGATACCGCACAACCATGACACGCAGAATGCTGGACGTATCTACAACACAGGGACTACTACATAAGCCCTACCGTAGTGCCGAGCGACATCTCATCCCTGCGGCCCATCCATCGGCAATTACACATGCAGTCACCATGGTTATTGGCAGCTTAAGCTGCGGACATCGATCATGATAGCGATTATTCATGCAAATGCGATATCAGGAAGCCACGCGACCGCGCTTATCTCTGCAGCCGGGTGCTATATAGAGACAGAAGAAGGCAGCGGCGGCGGCCACTCCGAATGGGTGCGGTAGCGTAGCATGCATGCGTGCATGCATGCGTAACATGGTGCCTGGGCATCATGTGTGGGTATCGTATTTGGGCGTAAATGCCGCGCTGTGTGAACAGTGACGGCCTTCTGCAATTTAGCAACGTGCATGCAAACTCATTGCACTTCGGTTTATGATAGATCTGAGGGGAGGCAGTTTTTGAGGTTGACCGCCGTAGTTTCGGCAATTTTGGTTTTTAAGAAAGGACGTTTTTTTAGGGACACCACATGGCGATCCCCCGCCGGCGAGGGCGGCGGGCAGCAACCGACAATTCTGGGGCCCGCGCGGCGGGCCGATACTGTTCCATCGACGGAGCCATCCATCATAAATATATGCTCAAAACACATGAACTTGCACACAATTGTGCTCAGAATTAATCCAGGGTTCACTCCTGGATTCATTCTGAGCGCAAAGTGCCTTTTCTGTCACCGAAAAAATTAAGAACCTTTTGAAATGTCACCTGGGGTCTAATCTTTCAGAAACCGTTGCAATATATTCCGAAATGCAACAAACCACAAAAAGCAAAGGCGGGTTAAATACAATGCGGCATAACCATGAGCATTGTTGTTTCGGGAGTTAATTTGCACTAAAGTTTTATATGCTGGCCATCAAACACTGGATGAAGGATCAGACTACCCTAACATAGCCATCAGATAAAAGCATACTTAACATAACCAGCCTAAATGCGTGTAGTTTCTTATTCAATTGGGGGGGGGGGGGGGGGGCGAGAGGGGAGGTGGTATTGCACCTCCTAACCAGAATGCAGTTTCCTATTTTAGCCATCATCTGTGTCCGTTATTTTTTCCTTATTATAATTTCGGGGTTCAACCCAAAAACCTGTTCTTGAGGAACTAAGCCCCTGCTGCCAGTTGCATAAAATTGCGCCAAATCTGAGGAGAAAACTGTTTGAAGTGAATTCCGGAGGTAGGCTCAGCAATTTTTCTTCTGGCACCCTCTCCCTTCCCCTTCCATCCCTAACCCCTACGCATTTTACGAAACTGCAACCCTTTGGTCCTACATTTACCGATGACATGGTTCTACAAGCACCTGAAACAATATCAGGTCATTATCGTATAATATCGATTTCGCGAGGTCATCTTATAATCAGCTGAAAGCGTTGGCGACCTCCATTATCTTGGCATGATGGCCTGTGCAGAAGTCGCACTTTCTAATATCATCCCAATTATTAAGAGCAAAACCCACATAACATTGGTATCAACAGATGCAAACGACATTTTTTGAACACCTCTAGCATCTTCATCTAGCTTTATATGCGATATGACAACTCAAAATGTTTTATCTAAGCCCTATCCACCGATCAGTGCACGAAGTCTGAGGCGCAACGGGGAATGTGAGGCCTACATCAGCGATGCTCAGTCCCCTACCTCACAGCCGTTGCTCCTCTCATCAGCAGGAAGCCCCGGATGAATCCGTGACATGCGTCGCTCCAACGACCTCCGTTTGCTTCTGAAGCCACAGCTCAGGCATCCACAAACAACAATCCTAGATCGGCAGGGCATTTTAACGCCATTACCTTAAAAGCTGACGATTTGCTACTTTCTCCTTGCCATTTAGCTTCTCACGACAGGAACGCAACCAACAGCAGCCCACAGCCTTGCGCTGAACCCAACGCATCACCGTGCGGCGAGCAATCAAGCCCACCTGTCTCAAATGGCGCGACGCTTTAAAACGCTACGTCGCAAACTGATCACGTTCGTCGCAAGATGCCGCGGCCAGCCGCCTTGGGTCAGCCACGATTCGGGTGCGGCTAGAGTCTTTCAATTTCCTCAGGCCTCAAGAGCATTTTGATACGTTTGTGAACATATCAAAACAGCTGATATCAATGAGAAGATTTGACAATGGCTCAAATCTGGCGCACTATTGACGCATTTCCGGCGTAAATAGTGGATTAGCGTGCTCGCGTTGAATGTGTATAGGGGCCTTCGCATTTTTGTCATAGCCAGGCCGCTGAAGAGCACGCAAATAACGACTAACGAGTTAGTCAGGTTGGCTTGAACTATTCCTCAATTGTAACGGCAAACTATTTGTGCTCTCAGAAGATGATTGAACCTGCGTCATGCACAGTGATATCTAAGTAACTCTGTCCGATTGTGCTTTTAATGTTCAGTTTGGTTTGTATATGGTCGGGTCAATCTCACTGTGACTCTGATGTGAGAGGAAGATCTCCATTCCCATTTGTGTAACTACTGGCGGGATAGAGAAGGGATCTCGAATTTTCAATTGTCATTTTGTCTGTACCAAGTTACACATGGATGCATGCTAGTCATGTTTTCCCTTTCAAAACATTATTGACAGGTCATCTCGTCCCCTCTATAATTTAGCTGCCACCTGGCATTTTCTTAAAGCATGCCATTGGTGCATACGCTTACTTTTGTCAATATCACATGATTCCACCACATACTCTGCATCAAAGGGTAGGCTTCAAAATGATCTGGTTGGCTCTGAGATGTAACTTGCCGGTTTGACGATGGTACTCGCTATTTTTGTGAAGTGGGAACGGCTGTCCTTAAAAAGCATAAACACAATTTTGAACTGCTTATGCCCAGGCAATCTTAAGAAATAAGCCGTTTATACATCCTCAAATTTCCATTAACTTTAGAAACTACTGTATGCATCCAATGCCACTTCCAAAGAACTAGGTCAGTGCTAGGTTTGAGCTGTAAAAACAAGTGTAACTAACATCATGATGGGCTAGTATTTTTAAAGGACTGAGACTCCTTTGCTGTGAAAAGAAAGATCGTTCTGGTAAGTGATGCCTGGTCTGAGGTAATTCTAAAACTGTTTTGCCTCTGCTCTAAGCATGTGTTATGACTTTTTGCTGTGGCAGCCATGTGCTGTAATTGACGTGGCGTTAATATTGATCAGATATTTGCAACTGCTGATCATTCCACCCTACGGCTTTCAACAATAGGAAACATCCCGTTGATATATGGTACCTTTTATGACCTTATCACAGTTATAAGGCCTCACATGCCATCTGCATGCAAAAGCTGTTGGCCTGTTGCATTGAATAAAGAATGAATGATGCCAGGGAATAGGACAGTTTACATCATTCATTATGACACATAAACAGGGTATCAAGGAAAGACAGCAAACATATGAAGGTCTTCAGATGCTGCCACCCAGAGTTCTTCCAGATATACCTCAAGGCTGGACCATTCCTCACAGAAAGCCACTGTGCACTCCTGGTCACTGCACAGAAACGAGGAATTGAACCAGCTATTTTGAAACTGTTTTACCTCAATGCTCAGTGCATTTTTTCTCTGCTCTGTACATATGCAAAGGCCCGTTAACCCGCGGCACTGGCAATGAACCAATTGTTTTGTATTTGAATTGAAAAAGAATTGAAAAAGAAAAAAAGAGAAAAGAAAAAGAAAAAAGAGCACACATGTTTAGAAGCCGTGCTGAGGCTTGGGGCAGTTTGTGACCTCGTGAGCTTTCAACGGTCGGTATGCGTCTGGTCGCAGGAGTATGACCACCAGGTGCACCGCTGGCCTGTTTGGTTCTAGTCGGCCTAGTTCGACGATGGTCAGCGGTAGCTGTCCTGTCCTGTTTCACCAACGCCGCGCGGGGGGCCCACCGAGCTGGCGTAGCTGGTGGCTGGCTGCCGCCCGCTGCTGGCTGCAACGCCAGCTGGCTGCCGCCCCCGCCGCCGTTGCTACCTGCCCGACCGGTTGCTGCCCGTCGCCCCGGTAGCGACGCCGCTGCCGCTGCTGCTTGGTGAACGGCGGCCGAAGGCCCACGAGGTGTGCCAGTACCTGCAGCGCGACCATCTCAATACGCTGCAGGCGCAGCTCGACTCGGAGTGCGCCGGCGTCTGCACACGCCCCGGCTGGCGAGCTATCGCTGCCCAGTGTCTTCTTTCCGTTCATCGAGTGCCGCACATCCACTGCCGCGGCTCAGTATCACGACGCGGCTGGCAAAAGCGCTGGTGCGGACAGTATCGTGATGTGTGGCGTGGACGGCCTGGTGACTCATCACGCCCGCCAGGACTGTTGCTTGCGCGCCCGAAGCAAGCGGACTGCTGCGTGAACGACCACCTGACTACCCATAATGAATAACTGACTGGCCCTTCTATGCCGTGTGATCCTAAGTGATGGCGTTGTAATGTGCTCCAGGCAGTTTGGTGTAATAGTATCTTCCAAAAATGCTCTTCACACAACTTGTGTTCTGGGATTATCAAGCATCGGCAGACCCACGGATTAGGTAAAAGGCTGGTATCTCACACTGCTTAATGTGTTGGGAGACAGGAGCTCAGGAATAAGGGTGGGTGGGAGGGAGAAAGAGTAGGGGTCAGGTCGTCTCAGCCCCGATTTTAAGGACATGAAGCGTTGCTGTCATGAGCGTTGGCTGCAAATCAATAACCAAGGAGGGCTGCCAGACCTCCAGCCAGGGAGAATTTCGGTAGCACATTTCAGTAGGTATGATCCTTATCGTTTGACGGAGGATATTGTACTGCAGTCGCACGGTGAGCTCGCGAATGAGCTTGGCTCAGTCATCACCGGTGGCTGCGTAGTTGCGCGGATGCACAGCTCGGGGTTGTGTAGCTGATTCTCGCAAACGCTTACCCATTGCGGTAGCGTTCGTCCGCGACGCCCTGACATTGTTTTCGGATCTAGTGGTGACCAGGCCCGATGCCTGATTGAACGGCTTTGCATACTGAGATACATACATAATACTGAGATACTGAGACATATACATACTGAGATACATACATTTGCATGCATAACACGATTAATTATGAATGCTATTCACACGCATGCTAAGTATTTTTGCCTGTGATTATGGCCATACTCGAGCATCTTTTATGGTTTCTAGAGTCCACGGAGCCGTCCCATGGCCTGGATTCGGTACAGTGCTCTGCAACTACTGATTTGTTTCACCAAAACACTTGCTCCCATGTAAACGTGTGACTTTACAATACATCGTACTTTTAAGATACAATTGATTTCAGGTGAGCTAGACGAGTTTGTGATGCGACCAACAGTCATGCCACCGCATTAACATCTTTTTAAGATTTAATTCGAACCTTTTGAATAGATCGATCGATCCTGATGCCTACCATCCCATTTCGCAATTTCACGTCAACGGCACATTCCAATTCGATGGCAAAAAGTTCAGCGTGCTGCAATGTGCAGCACAGTCCGTCCTGCTCTCTAACGTCACCTGACCTTTCGCGTGCCCGCTGTCACCGGCCGTAGGCCATACCCGCCATACCCGTCAATGTGAAATAGCGGCTGCCGAAACTGACTCGAACCCAACCCGCCACGCGTAGGTGAACCAGAAGCCAGGCACTCTAATGAACTGAGCCATTGGGATGGACTAAGTGACACAAGGATGGACTAAGTGACACAAGGTCAGTTACACTATTAATCTTCAGGATGCAGTTTAGCACATCCACCTTTGCATCATTCTCGCACCTTACGACAAAATGAAATTTCCAGTCTTATTGCAAAGCAGGTGTGTCATTTCCTATTCAGTTGAAGGGGAGAGACTTTGTTTCCCAACTTTGGCATAGCCCCCCCCCCCCCCCAATTTGAGGAGAGGCTGAGCAAGATCTGTAGAGTAACCCATTTATTGGAAATCTGTTGAGGGTAGGCGGTGTTGTTTTTCAGTGTTCAGCCTCCCTCCCCCCCCCCCCCCCCCAACTGAGCATGGATAGTCTTCCAGGACTACGCCCGTGTTGTAGGCAGAACATCTTGCATTATGGCAGCCTGTGAAGAAATTCAGCGACATTCTGACAATCTTCATTCTGTCTTTTCAATTAACTGCAAGACAAAAAGATTGGTGATAATTTGCACATAGTTTCCAAACTCCAAGTTGCAACAGTACCTGGTTGACAGACTGAGAAGGCTCATTTTCAGTTGGCAAAGCCATTGGTAAATTAAGCATATTTATTGAATATCAAAGCTAATCCTTACACCAACCCTGACAAGGACTGTAACTGAAAACCACCTGCTCATGCAGCTGTGATCCAACCTGTCAGATCTGTTAGGCTAAATGGTCTTTACACATTTGGTCTTAACGCAGCACTTAACTTTACTCAGGAACTGAATACACCGGAACGGTGGTAGAGTCCTGTTTCTCATTTTCAGTATCTGTATCACACATGCATCTAACAAGCCCAAACTTAGTGGTGTCCAAAAAGAGAGCTGCAACACTCAGGGGCGGACACAGTGACTCCTTTTAATAGATAATTGGCCGACAAGTCTGGCCCAACCACTCAAGATCAATAAAAATGTGCGCACATATTCACTCACACATTTACCTCATTTATTCCTCGTACAATTTTGTACCTACAAACCACAAAAGACACTGTCGTTTCAATGTTAAACAGCCCTGTCGGAAGGTCGCTCTAGACGTGAGTTAAAGCTTAGAAGGTGTTTCAAACGGGGAGCAGCATGACTGCGCACGAGCAATTTCAACCACTTCTGATCATCAACCACGGTCTGATCAACCTCTCCTGCTGCGTTCATCGATTCTAAACATGTTACGAATACGACAGATAAATCGATGATAAGTCTATGAGCCTTCTAGCGCATATCAACCATGGTTTTATCCAAGGCTATCTAACGGTTTTATCCGTGTCATGAAGCAATTGCGTCAGTAATACGCTAAAACTGAACAAATATCAAGTTCTTCTTGTGGTGGCATTCTTTTTTATGTTGTCTTAAGCAAAACTTATGAATGCTCTTGAGAGGTGAGAAAATGAAAAACGTTTAGCCGCACCCCCACGATTCTTCACGGCCAGTAATAAGCCTAGTTATTTGGTACTTTATACTGTTAAGTGTGTGAATTGAATTTTATCTGAAAATAAGTGAAAACACTGATCTGAGAGTCATTGGAAAAGCAGTGTCACTACTGATCTGTGACGTTAGCACTGATATAAAAGAGTTCGCAGTATGTTTTGAGCACCTACTTAAAATTATTCAGGGTTAAAGCTGCTCTTTTTGGCAGCATTTGATGGCTCAACTTGCTCATACAGCGAAGCGTCAACGTTTCGACATGGGCTCACGCTGCAAGCGTTAGCGCGCGGACCAATACTTAGCTTTGAGTTTCGTGGAGCTGGGATAATCTGTCGTAATGTGGTCTTGTCTGTTGAAATTTGTTTTCATTTTCGCAGTTTTGCCACCAGTTGGTTCACAAAACTGTCAGTTGTTGTCACCGATCATATCCGATGAATCAGAAGCCTTTTAACCCCTGATTAGGCCATGAAGACGCGTGTGAAAGTTTCTTGTCATCACAAGACATTGTCCTGTATATATCGGCATGTAAAGCTGAAAAGGCGTTAATTTCAGGGACATTTGACATTTGACTTGACCTAATGGGCCAATTTTTAACCAAGGGACAACCGGTTTATTACCAATCACGAGATTTCGTGCAGACCAATCCTCCTCATTTTTTTCCCACGAGGCTCCATCCATTTTAGTTTAGAAACGGCGGTGGGTTGTTCGTCACGCCCCCCCCCCCGTCCTCCCCAAATTATCCGTGTTAATAAAGACGGCGGATTAGGGAAGGAGTCATGATATGGTTTTCAGTTCTGTCTAAAGTGTGTCGCCGTCCGCTAAGCAATGACAGACATAACCAAGGACGGTAGCACAGCCCCACTAACGCCCTGGACCAGACCAGATATTGACAGACTGATGGCCTCCTAGCAATAACCTGCTGACACTGACGGCTCGCGTAATGTTTCTACATCATTGCTTCATCGCTCATAGAGATGGGCCTCCCACAAATGCTGAACAATTTATTGTTCGGGAGGTTGTGGTACGTTTCCGATTCATTTGGCATCCCCTTTTGCTAAGTTTGCTGAGATGCAGTAATCCGGCAGCTTTGGTCCCAACCCTGGCACAATGAGAGGCGAGCGCGACATCGAGGTACATCCATTGTGAAAGTGTTTTGGGCAAAGATGATGCGCATAAGTCGACATATGTCATGAGTGTAGGATTTGTTGAAAGTTGGGAAGCGCTCACTGTGATCTTCCTCGTTCAACACGTTTTGGATAAGAAAACTTGACAGGCCTAGTTTCCTTCTCATATTACGTATGTGATACAAAAATTGGCGTCTTCGCCGTCTGCTGAGTAAAGGTCGTGGCAACGTGGTATTGTTTGTACATCGCGTTCTGTTTACAGAGCGAAGCTGAGAGAAGCTTCGAAAGATCATTCGGCACCTGCGACGTACTTTCTGCCAAATCAAGAGAAGCAAACATGCCCAAGGGACTTACACCGCGCAATTAACACGCGCTCGGGTGGGGGGCCAAATTGACCCCCCGAGATTTTTCCAGAATGGTTTCCGAACGGCGCGGTGTAGCCGTGCCAAACTTTGCATAGCTGTGGACAGTTGGGTAGCGGATTGTTTGGCATTAACACTTAAGATATACCTTGTAAGGTCGCTGACCTATGACAGGTCAAAGTCGGGCCATGGTTTTAGCGAAGCCAGCTTCTAGGGAATCCTTCAATCTGATCCAACAACGGAGTGTTAGACGAAGCCATGCATCTCTAAGATGCTTTCTTAGGCAACATAACAGTGGAATGAGCAAATTACACTGACCTAAGGTCAGGTATGAAGGTCACACCAAGGTCAAAACCAACCTGTTTTGTTACTCCAGGGCTTTGCTGTATGGGATAGTATTTGGTGCTCATTTCGAATTTACTGATAGCAGGAGCCGCATTATACATCTTCCATGGACGAGGTCAAAATAGGCCATTGACCTAAAATGTCCCAGGTCAACATTTTGCTTTAGGAGCATAATGCCTGGCGTAATAATTGTCGCTTAGTCAAATGCAAAACTCAAAGCAATCTTGCATGATTTTGGTCACCTTGACCTTCAAAAAGTCAAACAAGGTCCCTGACCTTGAAAGGGCATGTGACTTTTTGCTCAGAAACGGTTGTCTAGGTTCTGTGGGCACTTTGGAGACCAACCTGAAACTTGAACTTGCTTGACCTTTTTGATCCGAAGGTCATCACCTAGGAGCTTGAAACTTTGACCTAAGTGAGTTTACGTACAGGTCAATACACTCTGTAAATTTGGTGTCTCTAGCTAGCTTAGTTTCCGAGATCTCAGGGGGGGGGGAGGTAAAATTGACCCTCACTTCCACCCGAGCGAAGGGTTTCTAGCCGGCCACCCGGGCGGGTGTTAACATATGGTTCCCAGTGGACTGTGGATGGTGAGGAAGTCTGGAATCAGGAAATCCTTAAACTTGAGCAGGATGCCAGACCAGCAGGACCGTGATCGAGGTCTGTAAAGAAGGAGAAATATAGAACAATGAGTAGACAGTAAAATGTTGCATGCAGCGATCCATTTTGTGGCATTAAACATTTTGGCAATTATATAATTTGTCCACCCCCTTGCGGATGTGGCATCACTCCTCCACCCAAATGAAAAGCGATTTCAGGAAACTGCCCAAGTTTGAGGGAAAGTGGGCCAAATCCAGGGAGAAACCCGTTTGTTTGCGAGTTTTGGGGTAAGCTTCAACTTTACCACCGTGAATCCCCCCCCCCCCCCCCCCTCCTCCTCCCCGTCCCCAAACTCATTCTGCGAAACTACACCCCTGCCTTATCTTCAAGTTATACAATTTTATTTCTAAAAATTATGCTGTATGCATATCATTAGTTGGTATTGACCAAGTGCAAACCCACAGGAGACGACCATTTACCGACTCATCACAGCATTACAGCAATGCCGACATAAACGGGTCTTTGGACGAAACCGACACACGACGACCAGTTACCAACCCATTCCAGCATCACAGAAATTTCCATATAGACGCATCGTAGGACGAAATTGGCGCACAAAGATGGGCATCGGTCGATCTATGTTATCAGCTGTTCAAGGAGATCAGATGCCGATCTAAGAACAGTTTTTATGTGGTATACGGACGAGCTCATATTGCTAGTCACGGTTGGAAGGATTATCAGCTATCCATGAGCAAGCTACGAACCCAACCATGGGCAACCACTCGTCTCTCACCCAATGTTATCCTCACTTTCTGCATTGTTTATTTTCTTGTCATGTGGCAAAAAGATGCCAAGGATGGTCGGCATTCTGTGTATACCCTTGCTGAAGACACTTGGCGTATAAATCCATCATTAAAAGTACGGTTTTGTAATCTCCAAATCTCATTGCTGGATACATGCGCTGCCGTTTTTGAACCTGCCGGCCGACAGAGGCACCGACCCGCAGAGCTTTTGATGGATATTGTTGATGGCATTGTGGTATTGGTGGGCATTTTACACATAGAATTAGCACACTTTTCTTTTCTAAGCCACAGTTTGATATCACATGGACGAGCAATGGTTTGTAATAAATGCCAGAAGAAAAGAAGCCATATGTCTGCACACGAATTATAAAGCAGAGGAATAACATTTTATTGTACAGTTTTCAGTGCATGGGTTCCCCATTCCTATGTCCAACTTTTGTCGAATGCACGCCTCCACTGGCGAGAATATTGTTAGAACAATCTGAAACAAATGCCCTGGCCGCCAGCCCATTAAAATCAGCTTCCTCAGCCAGATACATTATGCCGATTATGCTGGAGTTTGACGCACGGACAGCGCGCCCTCAAGGATTTTTGGAATCCATGAACAATCAGTATTCCAATATAGCCTCCACGATGGAGCATACATGAACGGATAGGGGTCCCATATTTAATCACACTGTTGACAGTGGAAAGGAGGAACAATCGCGCAACATTAGAAACAGAGCTCTTTATCAAGCCTCTGCAACTATCCTCTCATAATTCTGCATAATTATGCACTGCGAATCTGCGTACCCCATTTCAAATAGGCGCAATATAATTCGTAGCATGTTCCATAGGGCTCAAACAATTCATCAAGTAGGGAAAAGGAAAGCAAGAGCATAAACAGCATATGGGCTTAGCAGTGTGGCAATGCATGTTCTCCTCGACACCTAGATAGAATGATGGAAGAGATAAAAAGATTGTGGAGCGCGTGGGGAGATGGGTGGTAGAAAACCGGTACACGCCCTGTCGGGCGCGAATTCTTAAAACTACCTTTCGTAGTTGAAGACTTGCTTTGGAGAATTCAAACATATCCTTTAAAATCAAAACTGTGCGTATGCGTAGCTTGGAAGAGCTACAGTAATGCCTCCGGTAAAATCCGCTATCTCAAAACTTACGTGCCGGGGGAGGGTAATAGACGTCATTTGTGCAAGTGTGGGTTTCGAGGAGTTTGCACGCAAAGAACGCGCTTTACGAAATTAAGTGTATTCCGTGTAAAAATCGTGGGAGGGACGTAGTCCACGTCGGAGAGTCCATGCGTCCTCATTGGGTTGAGATAAAATGAATGCCTGCGAGAAGCTTAAAACACTGCCAGAGTCAGTAGAGCGTAGGGCGTAAAAGCAGCGTTTTAAGGTAGAGCGTACCCCTTTCGACGGCCATTTTTTGACAAAACACTGCTCAGATTGAAATCCAGAATGGCACGGACCCTATGCTCCTATTATAGCTCAAAGTCATCTACAGAAGCAGAGCCATTCAGACAGGAAGTAAGTGAATTCGTTCTGATAAGAGGTCGGCAAACAGACCTTTATGTACAGCGTTCACTATGCCCGATTACGCAAATGTTATTAGTACGTTGATGTGTGATGCTACTAGCTTAAAATCGTTTACATGTGTGAGTGATGCCTGACGCGAGAGGCGTGATGCCTGTTTTATTGAAATCGTTTCCATGCCTAGTTGATGCGTGGTGCGCGATGCCTGGTTCTTGAAATCGCTTCCATGTAGTGATGATTCGTTAACCTGTCTGATGTTGAGGATGATCTTTTAATGTTTAATTAATGTTCACTGAATGGTGCGTGATGGCTGTCTGCCTGAATTCACACGCATGTAGACGCTATTCTTCTCGTACTTTGATTCTTAGTTGGATACAAACTGTATCGTAGTGATGACTGGTAATTGTTCCTTGTTTAATCCCCCGAATGTTGGTGACCTACACACTGTGGCTCACCGCTTAAAAAACTGAAAAATTGAATAGGATCGGAAGCCAATTTTTAATGTGGTACGGTTATTTGTGTTGATAAAGGCATGTAGTCGAAACATCAATGCACGTATCTCTCCATTCGCCGGGTTATTCTACGAGGAATAAGGCTATTAATGCTGTATGATTTATACGCACAATATTGCTCGCAAATGCGCCAACAACTTACAGAACATAACCAACCCTGACTTGCGCATAAAACCCTGTGTGCGATGCACTTTCGCTCCCCAGTACTACGCATGTTAATCACAAGTCCCGATAGCTCACCAGATCATATTTTTTTAGTTGTTCCAGAGGTCCCATGCCACTCCCCTGAAGGACAACGTCCCACCTTCGGGACACATTTCTAAAACATGCTCTGGTGACCTTTCAGGACCCGTCACACCCTCTGGTGACCCTTCAGGACCCGTCACATGCTTATGGTGACCCTTCAGGACCCGTCACATGCAACCAATATGCCAAGGGGAGAAAATATCTGAGGCACATGATGCCCAGGATAGCCGGCATCAGGTCCTTTGGTTTACAGGAGCCCCCAGATTAGTCGAAATCAGATCCAACTAGGCGCATTGGGAACACATGGAAACACAGAAAGCTCCACCAGTCTAAGGGCAGGTCTCGATTGGGAGGACCATATGCCAGATGAAGCCAAAGGGTTTCATTCGATTTTGCATACATGAGAGGTCCCTTCGAGCGAAAGAGCGAATCAGCGGAAAACTGGATGGCATATAGGAAAGGAAGCTCAGATATGCCCAGGGAGACCTTTCACCTGCTATCTCCTCTTATAAAAGGTAGGTGGAGCTGCCCTTACGTCTGAGTGAGTGTCCGATGCCCCAGGTGCGACCCACGCCGCCGCAGCCGACGACGCGCGAGCTCGGTGAGCCCGCAGAACCAGCGTGCCGGGCCTCTTACCTGCCTCGCGCAGCGGGCACCAACGCGGCACCTCCCCGGCGGCGTCGGCGGGCGAGCTCGGTGGGCCTGCGGGAACCAGCGTGCCGGGCCTCTTACCTGCTTCGCGCAGCGGACGCCACCGCGTCGCCTCCCCGGCGGCGTCGGCGGGCGAGCTCGGTGGGCCCGCGGTACCAGCGTGCCGGGCCTCTCACCTGCCTCGTGCAGCGGGCGCCACCGCGACCCCCCCCTTGGCGGCGTCGGCTGGCGACTGGCGCTGGTCCGAGCGACCGCCGCTGATCAGGCGCGCATGCCCACTGCCCTCGGCGCCGCGTCGGCCGGTCCCGCCGCGCAGACCGCCCGGGCAGCGGCGGTTCCAGCTGACGCTCCGTCGGCTGCCGGTTCCAGCCCCCGACCGCTCGCCGCTGGGGGCGTCTCTTCTCCGCTAGTTCGCCATATCTTCCCATCGTCGGAAATCACAACTGAACAAATCATTGTTGTTGTTCAGTGATGCTCTTATCCCTGCATTATGACCCCTGTTCATGCTCAAGGCACACGGGATGGTCTATCACGTACCTGACCGAGGTACTTCCCGGTACGTTCCCAGGTACCACTCTTGGCCGCCCAAACTTCCGCTGCGCCTTTTCACGGGCTGAACACAAGACGAGAGAGGAGTAGCGGCACACCTGTCACCAGGGCCGGGCGGCCCCGCATCTCACCCTTCACACTTCCCCGCGGCTCGCTGTGCTCCATCATTACCGGCGATGCGTCGTCTCACGAGGTGAGAGACGACACACGAGTGTGTATTGAGACTGCACAGGTGTTCTGAGGAACAGGCGGTCATCAATTGCCTTCACTCTAGTGTATTTTCTTTTATAAGGATTTAAATGTCATTAAGATTTAACAAGACGATGGTGCGGGGGTTATCAGACATGTGCGTTATATTGAAAGCCGCTTACGTGCCACGCATATCGTACCATAACCGAGTTGTTTCATTCAAGCCACTTGCGCATCCATACTAATGCACTGAAGGAGGTAACAGATTGGTGTTAGCCAAGGCAGTTGCAGCCGCCTCTTAAAGGGAATGTTCCACATCGTATGTCGTTTTGAACTGAAATAGTTATTCTACAGATCATTCGTTGCAGTGCACAGCCATGCCTTTCTTAAGACTTGGAACCCTCTTGTTTCTGAGCTTGACGCCCGTGAGCTTGTGTAGACTGTTATACAGCGTACATCATTTCTAGGTCACCCAAGCATGCATGACGTCATAGAAACATCACGCTAATACCGCCACCTGCTTGGTCATGTAGTGATCAAGGCCAAGACAAATATTGCTTATCAAATCATTCGTGCCTCGCGTACGTGAGCAAGATTCGTAGCATCACCTGGACACCATCTGTCACCACCATCATGGACGTCATTTGGCCTTTAACCAATATGATACGTTGAGTGCAAGTTTCCAACGACGAATCACGTTTTGTGTTACGTAAAGCATGCATTTGGGCAGTGGTACGACGGGCGACTGCACGGAGACTCTGCCAGGGGACTTCTGCCGATTCTCGTCATCTGTTCACGAGGTTTCAAATCACACCGTGTGATCGCAGATTGTCACAAGAACTCCTGCCTGGGTTTGGCACGATGATGACCATCATTATCATGTGTTCATTACGAATCGTTCAATAGCCGTGACTTAATGTTTGATGCAAGGTATTGGGCTTCATGTTGTACGACAAAACGAAAATGTGGCAATGATAAAAACACCAATAGCGTAAAAAGAGCGCTCAAAAGCACGCTGTCCTCTGCGTCACAATGGCAGAGTCTGGACATGAACACAGCAGAGCTCCGGTAAGCCACACCAGCCGGCGGGAAGGCGGTTCCAAGACGAGGCCGCACACTACATCAACGCTTTGCATGCAAGTTAAGTCTTTCAAACAGCCTTTCCGTCTGTCTAAGCTGGAAAGTGGGCAGTCACAAAGTGTCAGCCACCACCGACATCGTGACGCGCTGACTGGTAGCTGTGCCATGGGAGGGGCAGCGACCGGAGCGCTAGCTAGCAGCGGTGCGATGGAAGGGTAGCGACCGGATCGTCAGCGGTACGATGGGAGGGCAACGACCGGAGCACTAACTAGCATCGGTGCAATGGGAGGGCAGCGATCGGAGTGCTGACTGGTAGCGGTGCGATGGGAGAGCAGCGACCGGAGCGTTGACTGGTAGCGGTGCGATGGGAGGGCGGCGACCGGAGCGCTAACTATCAGCGGTGCCATGGGAGGGCGGCGACCGGGGCGCTAACTAGCAGCGGTGCCATGGGAGGGCGGCGACCGAAGCGCTAGCTATCAGCGGTGCCATGGGAGGGCGGCGACCGAAGCGCTAACTATCAACGGTGCCATGGGAGAGCAGCGACCGGAGCGTTGACTGGTAGCGGTGGCGATGGGAGGGCGGCGACCGGAGCGCTAGCTATCAGCGGTGCCATGGGAGGGCGGTGCCGGGGCGCGAACTATCAGCGGTGCCATGGGAGGGCGGCGACCGGAGCGCTAGCTATCAGCGGTGCCATGGGAGGGCGGCGACCGAAGCGCTAACTATCAACGGTGCCATGGGAGGGCGGCGACCGGAGCGCTTAACTAGCAGCGGTGCCATGGGAGGGCGGCGACCGGAGCGCTAGCTATCAGCGGTGCTATGGGAGGGCGGCGACCGGAGCGCTAACTAGCAGCGGTTGCCATGGGAGGGGCGGCGACCGGAGCGCTAGCTATCAGCGGTGCTATGGGAGGGCGGCGACCCGAAGCGCTAGCTATCAGCGGTGCCATGGGAGGGCGGCGACCGGAGCGCTAGCTATCAGCGGCGCGACGGGAGGGCAGCGACCGGAGTGCTAACTATCAGCGGTGCCATGGGAGGGCGGCGACGGAGCGCTATCAGCGGCGCGATGGTGAGGGCAGCGACCGGAGTGCTAACTAGCAGCGGCGCGATGGGAGGGCAGCGACCGGAGAGTGCTAACTATCAGCGGTGCCATGGGAGGGCGGCGACCGGAGCGCTATCAGCGGCGCGATGGGAGGGCAGCGACCGGAGTGCTAACTAGCAGCGGCGCGATGGGAGGGCAAGCGACCGGAGTGCTAACTAGCATTGGTGCGATGGGAGGGCAGCGACGGGGAGAGCTGTCAGCGGTGCGATGGACGGACAGCGACTGAAGCGCCACCGGGGCATGGGGCCATTTAGGGCCTTGAAGACGCCAATGCAGTCAGCGGTCACGGTGTGTTACAAGGTCAAATCACGTCGGGCCAGGCCAACCACTCCAGGACCAATGAAATGTGGTCCCAGCTCTGCACCCACGAGATGACCCAGTCTGCAAAATTCCCCTTTTGCACTCGGCTGAGATAGCAGGCAGTGGCCACGCCCCAGACTGAGAGGCAATTTGAAGTGCGAGGGAAACATCTGCTCCGATTAGGAGAATGCGGATATAAAATGGTGACGAATTTGATATCGATGTAGTACAAGTTTATATCGCGCTCTTGACTAATTTGGATGCTCTGCTTCTAGGACAAAAGATGATCCCAGTTTCCTCCTAACATCTTCGTGGACTGCAGGGGGATGATATGAAGCTGGAGTTGTTAATATTAAAATCTCACGTTGTTTGCTGGCTTTGGTGCCCGGCCGACAGTGGCCAGCCCCTGTTTCTGACTGTCCATGTCGCGTAGGGCGGCTCCAGCGTAATTTTGGTTCCGTTTGGTGCCGGGTGGATCGAAATTGGCTGAAGAGAATCTAGTGCACAGATCTGAGAAAATTCGGCATTTAACACGTGAACCCTATGGGCTGGTAGGAAGTGACGCGGTAGACCGGCTGTACTACAGCGAAGAAACCGTGTCCAACGTATACGTAGTACGTATGTAAACGTATATACGTATATACGTTACGTAGTACAAAATGTTGAAACTCGCATGCTTACTCAACACTGTTTGGGAGCCAATTGCCGTCCATTTTTTTTTTTTTTGAGATCACGCTCACTGACGCCAGACCTGGCGTCAACGGTAACCGTAACGGTAACGCAGGCTCAACGGTAATTTTCTTCCTGGTCTTGAACGCCGCCTGGCCTGTGAGTTGGCAGGATTTGGATGGCGTTGCTATGGTGAGATGCTCGCCTGAATGGCCTTGGATAGTTTGCACGTCTTTGCGGGGGTGTAGCTAAGAAACTGGACGGATTAGGGTCTTAGAAGGGCAAGGCTACGAACCGCACCGATTGATCTTAAAAATTTATATTTCACCTCAAAATCCCATGTAAATGTGAAACACTATGTGAAAAAGCAAAACAGCAGTTATAAGCGATTCTTTTTCATCATGTTCAATGCGTGGCTCACTATCTCAAAATGAGGAACATTTTCTTTAAAAGTAGTGCGTTTAGTATTTACGGTTGTCTAAAAAGACATCCCTGCGGGTACTCCGACCAAGTAGTCAGCAATGACATCAATGGAAAACGCTCTTTAAAGGAATGCTCTAAATTCGAAGATGATGAGGTCAGCATCAAATATGATGTAGCCTGGTGTGCTTTAACGTGATAAAGACTGCTCTAGACAAAATAATCATTCGTTTAGTGTGTAATGGTCTTCAACGTGCCACTGCTTGATTACGTCATTGTACCATGCACAACATTGATTGAGATCCAATTGGCAGCCAGATTTGTGTGGAAATTGTGCTCACGAACGCCAGATGTGAACGACGCGTCCGACTTCATATTTATTGCCTTAATCGCTGCCTGGCTAACGGATTGATAGTATTTTAACGACGTTATGACGGCGCCGTGTATGCCTACGTGATGTTAAAATAGTATCCCATATAGCATTCCAAGTCTGCACATCTTTGCGGGCATGCAACTCAGAAACTAGAGAGTTGCAGGTCTTAAGAAGAACAGGGCTGTGAACTGCACCAAATGATCATCAATATGTTTGTTTCAAGTTCAATACCCTATACAAATGCGCAACGCTCCCTTGAAAGGAAGTGCTCTGCAAACCGGTCGAACAGACGCAGCTTTTTAATCGGACATCTTCCGGGCGTTTTCACACAGTGTTTTCATATCGAGCCGCAGCTGCCTGGAACCGCGTGCCATCGTCCGTCCGTCACGTCACAACACTGAGCATGTTTAAGACCGCCATATGTACGCGATGTGATTTTGACCACTGACGACCGATCTGATGTGGCCCGTAGTGCAATGAGGGTCCCTGTTTAGCTCTTTGACCATTGCTCCTACATTTCATTATAGTAGTTTTCGTGTGTGCCTTTTCATACTACACCTGTGTGACCTGAAACTGCAATAGCCACCATGTGGATGGTTTCCAATATACTGCTACTGATCCTGATACGGGCGGCCAAGAATAGTAGGAAGCGAAAGTGAAGGACCCACGAGCAGACAAAAATAATCCTTCGCTGATTGAGATGGTAGTGACTGAGGGATTTCAAGGCTTACTACTAGCATACTGACATCCTGGTATTCTGCTGGCATACTGGGGGCACTTTCATCGACCGGAGGCCTCCACGGATTCTGTCCATCCCACCTAAAGGTTTTATGTGCTATAGTCGAAGCCCAGGTGTTAAACTGCCGGGGTTTTCTGCGTTGATCAAGAGCCATTCACGTTGGTTTGGGCTTACCTGCCGACATACAGGGCGTTATGTGCAGGGGCCCTCTGCATTACTCTAGGATTCTTCCAATACCCTGGCACATGCGGAGGGCTCTACGCTGTTGTCGGGAGGGGAGGGGGGGGGGGGGGGGGGGGGTATAAGTTGACGTGCTTGGGCACACGCAACCGTTCGGGGCCCTCCACGTTTGGTATTAGGCACTTCCTATTTCAATGGGAGGCCCTATGGTGCTGTCTTGGGCTCCATCTTTTGACCTCACCTCGAGCACACTCGACCGTTCGGGGCCCTTCACACTGGGCCTTGGGTACTTCTGAGCTTTTAGAAGGCCCTACGCTCCAGTCGGGGGCCCGCCTGTTAAACTGCTAAGCTGACCATGTTAAGCTGCTCGGGCACATGCGATGGTTGGGGGCCATCACACTCAGTCTTGGGTGCCTCCTATTGGCTTTTGACGGTAATACACTTTTCACGGTACCCCATCTGTCAAGCCGCCCGGGCACACTCCATCGTTTGGAGGCCCGCCACATTGGATCTTGGGTACTTTCTATTTGAATGGAGGGCTCTACACTCTTGTCGGGCCCTATCTGTCAACCTGCTCGGGCACACTCGATTGTTCGGGGGCCTGCACCTTGGGTCTTAAGCACTCTTATTTAAATGAAGGGTCGCACCATGGTAGGGTCCTAATATTTGCTAGCATTCCCGGGCACTCTTAATCAGCCAAGGGCCCTCCATGAATTCTTCACATTCGCCCGAAAGTCTCTGTAGTTGTTGCCGGAGCCCCATATGACGAGGTACATTCCGTCAATCAGAGGCCCTTCATGTTGGTGTCGAGTTTCTCAACTCGCGTGGAGTGCCCTGTGCTGTTGCTGAGGCCCATATAAGGTAATGCATCGAGGTACTCGATGCTCAGAGGCTCTCCACACTTATCAGGGTTATTTTCTTTTGAGTCCATTTTCAGAGGGCCATTTACGCTTGTCGTGGCCTTTTCCGTTAATCTGCCCGGGCACTCTTGACCGCACAGGGGCATTGACTCGTTTACACTGGTCTGGGATAACGTTCCATTGCTCAGAGGATCCTGTGCTCTGGCCGGGCCCGCTATGCTAGCCTGCCGCCGTACTCCTGATCCTTCAGGGGTCCCATGACTTTGGTCTTAGGTTCTTCTCGCTTGCCCTGAGGGCCCCACACTGTTGACGGGAGCCCCTCTGTTGGCCTGTTGCGGCAGCCTCGAGCGCTCAGGCGTCGCATCTCTTGGTTTTGGGTTCTTCCCGTGCTTAAGGCGTGTATATACCATGGACGGGACCTACATCTTAATAATAATGATTGGGCCTAACGTCTCACCCACTGTCAAGGACATTTCGAGATGGATGTCCTTATTAAAGGGAATGTTCTTCTACATTTGTCCGGCGTTTTTTAACTGAAATGGCCGTCTAGAGAAGCTTTTGATGCAGTTCACGGTCATGCTCTTTTTAAGACACAAAACGATCCGGTTCCTGAGTTACACACCCGCAAAAGTGCAAACAAGTTTATTTGGAATCTATCTGAATGTCGCCTCGACATCAATGACGTCGTAGAAACGTCATGCGATCGCAGTCATACTACGTGCTGCTTTCCGCGTCTGGTCAAAACAGCATGGCCGCTGGTGCATTCACAAAAGCGATGTTGCGGCAGGTATAATGCAATAAGCGGAAGATGATTGGCTGTTAACAAGATTTCGCTACTTAATGCGGGTCGCGAACGTAAGCGTGTGCACTTCAGGGTTGTGCGGCACTCGTCGTGAACGGGGGCATTTTTCCTTATTTTAGGCCACAAGTAAATGCTATAAAAGTAATGTCACTATCTGCAAAAAGCACGACACCCAGAAAACGGGCACTTCCCCGAAAGTTATAAAAAGGAGACGCAAGGGCAAATCTGTCTTTTCCTCGGCTGGAGTTTTTTTCTTCTTCTTCTTGAAGAAACTTCTTGAACCGCGCTACCATGAACCCCCGTCGACACTTTGTTTTGAAGGGATGTCACGGTCAGAGAACATTGTTTTGGTATTCTTTAAGCTTACTGACTCCCATAAAACGCGATACATTGATACCTGCCTCTACCTTTATGTTTGTGTTTCAACATGACAAAGGAACACTGCCAAACTAAGAGAAGCACTAGCACTAATAATGCAGGTATGTACGAAGGCAAGCTGGTACTTCATTGTTATCTTGCCAACATTTTTAAACCTATTGAGGCATTGCAATATATAATTAATTCATTGTGTGCCATTATATCAGCAATTCATTTTGGGAAGTAGGGGATGATGCGTGCAGCTCATCAATGCACATGCTTAGTATAGCCTCACATTATACGGCTTTGCTAAATTGTTTTTCTCTAAAGAATTCTGAATATATAGTGCTGCATTATTACTGATGCACACTGCACTGTCTTCACAGATTTTGTATGCAGGCGAGCAAAGCTCGTGAGTGATCAATGTCATAGTCACTGCAACTTGCGTGAGATGCCGGGTGCTGAGAAAGGCAGAAAAGCATTGCTGTTGGTGTCTTGGATAGCACTTGATAATATTTTTATCGTGAGCCTTATGTGCACTGGCAGCTTCACTTCCTTGCACTTTGCCCATCCAACCATAACCAGAGGCACTTGCCATGTTTCCAGTCTTGTGCATGGCCAGCATGTTTGCAGTGTCATTTCACCACATGTAAAATTTTCCTGTTATTTTTTGCAGCATGTTGCATGACTGTGGAGGCAGAAGGTGTGTTTGCATCTTTCTGACCTACGTTTTGTGTATTACCAAAACGGGCTGAATAAGTGATGTCAGTTATTGGAGTTACTGAAAGCAATTTGTATATCGTATTATGTTTGTATATTATCATGTTTTTGGTCAGTCATGTCAGATGGGGAGTCAATACAAGAGAGGACGCTTGCCCCATCTTTTCATGATGTAATTTATTATGAAATCAGCATGGATTGCAGTACAAAAACCATATTATTGTTCATCATGTCATACCATAGTACAGCACTGAGGTAGTGCCACAGCTGTTGACCCGTGCCATTACACAATGTACCACGTTGGTTAACTACTCTGTCGAGCCTAAGAGACAGCAGCTCATAATTATGAATGACTGATAACAATAGATTAGCAATGCCAAAGGACTATCAACAGCAAAAATGGCATTGCACAACAATGGTAATATCAGGGTTAACTATTTATTGCATAAATAATCCTAAGCAAAAAGCATGCTTGGTAGCCCCAGCCTTACAATCTTTACCATATCAATAGCAACACTTTGGCAATCAATTCATAGCAACGCTACAAATTTATTAACTTTCGAAATGGCACTCTATTTCCGGGTACAAACAATAAGGAAAGTAACTAGTGTGCACATCACATGATATCAATGTCAGGAATATAGCACTGCAGGCAACGATAGGTCGACAATAAAGTATTAACAAAATCATCAACAGCATTGCAGCAACAGCAGCCAGCACAGCATATCCTGCTTTGATATCAATAATCTGCCACAAAAGCTGGCGATTGCTACGTTGCGTATGTCAAACAGTCCACCAAGGTTTTTCTTACGGCCAGCACGAAGACAAAAAATCCAGAAACAAACCACCCACTAATCCGCCACTTAACACAGCCCCCGCGGCGAGAATGGCCGGTTGGCGTCAGGTTTCGTGTGTTTCGAGGTATTTTTAGCTCTGGCCGCCAGATGCTGCCAGGTATTGCTGTGGTCACAGGACTATTTCATGACGCCATCAAGGAATGACGTAATGGGGCACGTTTTACAAACCTTGAAATTTTGCTACTTAGCGTCGTTTTTTGAACCTTGAAAGCTTACCAATAATTACAAGTAAGCTTTTCTTGATAATTTGCCATGACGCCTTCGCCTCAGAGCAGCAGTTGAATATGCGCTGATGAACTTTTACGCGTAATTGTCGAAGAAAATTGTAGATGCCGCCGACGTCGGTCATGCCATCTCCGCTTGTTATTAAATTTGCGACTCTTCATGCTTGTGCATCAAGTTCTCAATACGTTTTGAATGCTATCATATGTTTTACTCCACCAAACAATCAAAGCAAAAACTCTGCATTAGTCATCAGCCACCCGCCGATCACATCGACTATTCCGCTACTTGTAGATAAGCTAAGAAAGAAGCTCATGCTTGATTTTGGTGGTCTTTAACTGCCAACTTTAGCCCATTTTGCCATGCTTTTTTTCCAAAATACTCATGGATGTGGGAACAGGGGGGGGGGGCAAGGGGCCATGGCCCCCACTTTTCAAAGTGGGGGGCAGCGGTGTTGTAACTGCCCCCTCCCCACTTTTTGGATTAGGGTTGCGTTTAGCTTACTTTTGCACCACATTAAACATACATACCGATTAGCCTAGGTCACCAGCCATCTTCCTCAAGATGTGCCATCTTTTTCGTTCGCTTACTGGCCATCACTTAGTGTCACAGCCACAGCCCGACGCCGCGCGGCCTGTGGAGACTGCAGCACTGGGCGTCGAGGCGTTGTTGCTATGACCTGCGAGCGCGCATGTTTAAAACCTTATTACATAGTTTTTATCACTAGTCAGTTCTGACTGAATCTTGGGAATTTTAAGACGAATATGGATACGCCATGTTAACATAAATTTGGACCCCATTTCATCTACAATCTAGTCCTCACTATTTCCGAACAACACGTAAAAAAGCATGGAACTGTGGTCTATGTGATAATAATTGGACCACCTGCGGCGATCGGGTTTTGTTGTTGCGCCAATGAGGGTTCCTGTGCTGTTCCGGGGCCAGCTGCGCAGGCCAGAACGCCTCCCATGCCAGGGAGGGGGAACAATACATGATGTATCCTCTAATGGCCTC
The DNA here is from genome assembly GCF_011947565.3 of Pollicipes pollicipes. Lineage (NCBI taxonomy): Eukaryota > Metazoa > Arthropoda > Thecostraca > Pollicipedomorpha > Pollicipedidae > Pollicipes > Pollicipes pollicipes. The sequence continues at coordinate 4,308,494 of NW_023596136.1, read as the reverse complement.
CGAATCGACCAGGAGACCTCGCCCCGTGTCGTCAGAATGACAGCCGGAAGACAGTTCGCGGTGGGACGGAGTGGCCCTTCGGCCCCTGACCGGAACCGGTAATGTGCTCCTGGTGTTCTATTCGAGGGGCCCCCTTGCCCAGAAAGAAATAAGGGGTCAAATTGTTGCTGAGTAGAGTGGGGTTTTCATTAGTGTTGAGTAGAGTGGGCCGAAATGAACTTTAAAAACGAACAAGGTCATGCCATGTTTTCCTGAAAGCATTCACTTTTCAGAACGGATTCGTGAAAAAATTGCATCAAAAGGTTTGAACATCCCCGCCCGCAAACTCGAGAGGAAGAACATCGATGACCTGGGTTGCATCTTTCGTAAAAGCAAACGATGCCGGCCACGGCAAGTTCCACCAGACGACGGGTGCCATGTTAATCTGTCTTCTGGACAGATTAATAGTTATAGAAACATGAAAATAAAGATTCTACCTTTATTCTTCCAGTTCCATCACCAGATTCCAGCGCCGCTTCGCGGGCTTTAACGGCCAGTCCGTTCTTATCATCGGTCTAAAAATCGCACACGTGAAATAGCGCCCGGACTGCCTTCTAAATGTGAGATTTGATCTTATGAAGTTTTCAAAGGTACTTCTTTCAGAAGCGTCATCCACCCGTGGGCCACGACTCAGTATTAGCTACTGGGCCAACGCCGTGCGGCCTATGGAGACTGCAGCGTCTGACGTCGAGGTTTTCGTTGCAAGATTTGCGAGGGCGCGTGTTAAAAGAATCAGGTTTCATAAATTTTATCACTAATCAATTGCAACTGAATATGAAATATTTCCGGAGAAACAGGCCTAGCCATGTTAATGCGCATTGTTGACCACCAGACCTACAAGCAAATATTCACCTCTAAATTTCGATAAAACATATCGATCTACAATCGACCTTCGCGATGTCCTTAAGCACCCAGATAAAACATTTTGACAGAGTCTCTGAATTCTACCGAATTCTACCGGTTTATAGAGACCACTAAGCCATCGTAAATAAAGGGCGCCGGTGATTTATTCCATGCGGGCGTTCAAGGCCTGATTTGTGCAGTTTATTGACTTCACAATACAAACATAATTGATCTTAAGGTCTGTTCTGGTTGCAAGGTGAAAATAATGAAGCGAAGACAACCACATCCCATGGTAACAAGTAAGCTATATCCGGGGATTCTTTGGGGGGTCTCCATAAGAGGGGCTTTTGTCAACTTTGTGCTCACCTTGGCAAGGCCCTGGCTACGCCTGCCTGCATACAAATGAGATCAAGTCTTGATGATCAAGTCATACGTTGAATGATGAACAACTAAATGTATGTGGGGCCAATTCGTACCTAAGGCAGGTAGCTTCCCGGAGGTATTTTTCTGGGGTAGTGTAGTGTAGGGAAATATAATTTGTTAAAAAAGGGTACTGGTGCAGGTGTCCAACACGTTTTACACACCAATAAGTAGCAATGCTCATCCAGAAATATGCAACAAAGCAGCCATACGATTAGCTCGCAATCAGTCATGCGGAAGACAACTGGGCCTGGGCAGTGGCCGCCGACGGCGAACGGGAGCAGGGCTCAGATAAGGAATATATATTCTAAGGGCCCTCATTCTGTGGCGTGGCTGCTAAAGGAGAGTCTCCAGTTGTATGAATTTCGTCACCTTGCTTTTGGCAGATGCAAGCTTCCAAACTGGTTTCCACCTAAGATGCTGTGACAAGCCTTATCTCTTCAAAAGCAGCCAGCGAAATGAAGGTGCTTAAAAATCTGTCCCACTGTGACTCATCTATTCACATTCAAAATTCTCACTAGCCTATGTCCAGGCCGTATTTTGGCATCTACCCTGTGAAGGCAGATGTCAAATGCAGCCTCCTCAATGAACCAAAATGCCTACCCGCTCCTGGAATTTCACGTCCCAAGGAAAGGTAATGTTGAAATGGAACGAATAACCTTGGGAAGCTGGATAGCATAAATGAGTCGATTTTTTACTTGCTGAATGACAGAGTTGAATAGGCAAGATTTAGCACCAGTGAAAATCAGCTTTAGATGCATATCTAGCATAGCAGCCATGACATTTGGATAAAGAGCAATAGCGACATTTATCTCTACCCCCGCCCTTCCCGGTCATCGGGCTTGCTTTCCAGGGAAAGTTACTGACTTACACACTTATTTTCCCCCTACCATTTTTTAATACGTTCCTACGCCTACGGAAATACTTGACCTCAAAATAACAGGATCCACCACGATATGGAGAGAATGGACAAGATGCATGCTTTTGCATGCGTAGTAGATTGGTGAACTAGATTTTGCACGTGATGAAATGATTTATGATGCTAGATAATAAAGATGTTAAGGGTCAAATGGTCCTAAACCCGAACATTTTCAGTTTTCTATGTTCCTATCTACGGGACCACATCCCGTATTGACACGAAATATAATCAAGCTCGTGCCGTTTGTAATTACGAATACAATTATGTGTAGTTGTATGTGCTTTGAGCATATTCTTGGGATGTAGGATTGCGTTAATACAACAGTAGCGCCCCGCCGCCGGCGCCATCTGTTGGTTGCCGTGTAGTGTGCCTAAAAGCACCGCTTGTCAAAAATAGGAATAATGCTGCGGTCAATTTTTTGTGTCAGAATACGCGCCATAGATGCCTTCAGAGGCCCCCGAAAATTTTTGGCGCGATTGCATGCCATGCCAAAGAGGTATCCCCAGGAATCCTTCTGGAGAGGGGAATTCCCCTTACCAGAGCAAGGGTTAAGCGTGTTATTTTATGGGGTAATTGCCAGTCCACTTAATGCTATGCTACATGGTAGCCTAACAAACCTTCAGTAAGCTCCATCGACGCGATGCTGTGCTGAATTGTGTCCAGGAAAATAATTGGCGAGTGATACATTCATTAAGGGCTGGGAACAGCTGTCTTAAAGAGCTTTCGTTTGTTGCCAGGGGTTTACTCATCCTCAGTCAGCATAATTGATTGCACTCCAGTCCTAGATTTCTGCTGCAATTAATCGCCTATGTTATAAGATAATCTAACTTTGTGTCCAGACGAAGGGTCAGGTTCTGTGTCCACACATTTCGATTCCATTCATCCACTGCTAAGAGACAATAATGAGCCACAGTGGGTCAGGTTTTCATCTGGTGTGGCAGTTGGTCGCGGGTTATCGCGACCCTGGCGTGGGCCAGATCATCAGTGTTGCACTTGATACAGCCCACGTCCTGGTTGGTTCATCGGGATTGATGTCAGGGTTCAAAACTATCACTTCGTTGGCCAGGCGGTCGGCATCTTTCTTCCCATGATTGGAACTGGCATCACCCAGTTCCCAGTGCAGAATCAGGTTGTGACTCTGTCATGCGATGCGTGCACCAGCCTCTGTATTTCAGCCAATGCATAAGGCTCTTGTCGGAAGGCGCGTCTGCGGCAGCTGGTGACCGGATGTTGGGACTCATTCAAGGAGCCAAACATTGACTCTGGCCCAAAACTACTGCTCAAGATGGTCAAATTGTTGGAGGATATTTACTTAACAGAACAGCTGTGCTGTCTCGGCAGTCCGTTCCACTTTAAACGTTCCACTTTAAACGTTCCACTTTAAACGCAACAGTAGTTAGAAATGAGTTTGTTTCACAAAATGTGGTGCTTACACATAACACAGTATGATGAACTTATTCGTCGTAGAATAACCGGGAGAGTGGACAGATAGATGCATTGATATTTCGACGGCATGCCGTTACCGAAACGAATATTATCATGCTAATCAGTCGGTTACAACCAGCAGCTGGTTTCCAACTGACATATTATTCGTTCCGATGGAAGCATGCACCTGAAATGTCAACATATCGATCTGCCCATTCTCCTGGGTATTCCACGAGGAGAAATGCTATTAATACTTTTTCATCTACATGCATAACGTGTATCGCAAATGCACTTAACAACTTAGGCTATATCTGATGCTTGCCTCAATATTCTAGAATGTGGAGCATTCCCTGAATGATCCACATTTGAAGATAAAGAAGCAAACATCAGATATAATGAAATAAGCTCGCTTTGAGTACAAGTATACTTACAAGTTGAAAAGGCTGCTTTAGACAGCAGAATATCTCTGTTGAGTGAAAATGCTGCTCAATAAGTCATTCTTTGATTGCGTCATCGTGGCTCGCACACCATTGGGAGCCTATGCACGGCCGTCATATCTGGGAATCGTGCTCACCAACGCCAGCTTTGAACGACTCGAGACTAATATTTTTTGGTGGTCTTGATTGCCGCATGGCCATTTGAACGACATGATCTGAATGGCGTTATTATGGGGTCATTGATGCGTGAGCAGCCTTGAAATAGTCTCAGAAAAAGCTTTTACACGTTCGCGGGTGTGTAACTCAGAAACTAGAAGGGTTTAGTCTCAAAAGATCAGGGCTGTGAACTGCACCGAATGATCTTCAAGATAGCTATGTCAGTTAAAAAGCCCATGCAAATGTGGATACTACCATATGTGGATACATACCATTGGTCAGGGTGCATACTAAAACCACCCAGTGGATTTCTCCGCTGACCTGTTATGGCCATATTCACCTGCAGCACATACTATGGATCTAGGATCTTGGACCAACTGTGGACCTAGGACCTAATGGCCACATATCACGAACTCGTACAAAAAGCACGATGCGCGGAATGCTTCTTGCATTTAGCCGCAATGTGTCATTACAATGTTGCGCATCTAAAGAGCATGCGGCGCCATTGCTTCGCAGCAGCGGCGGTGAGCTGCTCACTGAGTATCACTTTTGCAGTCACTGAGACTGTTGAATGCCCGGCGCGGGAGCGGCCGGGTGTTTGGCACAGGAGAGGCTATGTGTATAGTACTAAAGTGAGAGCGTATTCGGCGCTCGTATAGGCACACGTTCAGCACTGAAGCGGCCGCGTGTCGGGCACAGGGGAGACTGCGCTTCCAACACAGGGCTCGGGGTCTGGTCGGGCTCGGATCACTGAAAGGGAGTGTCCCACCATTAGGGCTAATTTCAAGAACAAAGTCTAGATAGTCGTAAAGATGCTGTTAAGATATCAACTTCCTAAAAGCGTGGCTTTGGAACCGGTTCGCTTGGCTAAAAGTTTACTAATCGTTGCAGATCCACTTCATACGACTCTCGTCCGACCAGCGGCCTCACTCGCAATCGAACGCGTGTGTACGTGTGCGTAAGATAGCGCTGGACTCGCGACGGCCAAGAAGTTGGTGGGTGACTTCAAGGCTTTTAATGTGCAATTCTCCATGCAACACCATGTTTGCAATGTTACACACCATGCTGGGGGAAATTCTCACGCTGCGTGGAAACAAACGACGTAAAAATCAAGCTTGTCCTTCCCACCTCAACTCATTCTTACAGACTATCCGCCGATTGCACCTTCCTCTCAATAGCGAGGAGCGGTAGAAATGGTGGCCTCCGCCCATGCAACCCTGACAGGGAAGATTTCAACTAGAGGTTATACTGTTGCCGCTAGATGTCCAAAACTGTTCTCTGTGTGTGCACGCCAATGCTCCCCCCACCGGAGACAGCAATGCAATTTTTCTTCCCCCGTCTGAACCCCTGAATGTCGCCGCAGTCACGTTACCGGCTTAGCTAGGGCTTCCAAACCAATAGCTACCCATAACATAACACCATGTGAAAAGAAGAGCGGTGCTCTTGCTTCTCTCGTGTTATGGGTTTTCGAGCATTGTAGGACTAGTAGCAGTAGCTAACCATAACCCAACAAGCCTGAGCCAGCTGACCTTTTGTTGATGCAGTTCACTAGCGGTCTTATGTGCAGCTACTAGCGGTGAGACTGCAGGAGTATGCGGAGTAACGTCAATCAGGAGCGGCGGCGCTCCCCGTTTGTGGTTGCTATTTATTATTTCTTTCAAAAGTAATGAGTAAGTGGTGTTAAATTTCGTTCGCGTTGGCAAGAGTTTGCTCGTGTAACTTAAACAAAGTTTGTACCGAAACTAAATAGACGTGTGTCGAGCTTGCTTTATTTCGCCAAAGGGGAGGAAGATTTGTCCACCCATTCAGAGGGATGGGAGGGGGCGGAGGTCTTAGTACGTCTTGACAGTTAAGACACCCGTGGTTCTAAAACATAAAAACGGCCCTCGAGGTAACTTACCATTATTCAAGGCATCAACATCCGAATCAATTAACAAGCGTTTTCTTTGTCTGTCAATGACATGTGTTTTGTTTTTTTTAAAAGAGAAAAATCATGTTGATAAATATAGCATAAATAAGATAATATTAGGTAGATGAGATGGTAAGATAGAAATACAATTTCAAGTAGTATCGTGTCTTTCTTGTACATATGCAAGCTCAGTGTTAAGCCGGTGGAACTATAGGTGGGACAGCCCTCCCCAAATCCTTCTAGTACTGTCGTGCAGGTCAGTACCAAGCCAGTGACTGGCCAGGTGAAAAAACAGCATGCATACTTTGCAGCTGTTGACGCAGTGGTTGCGGGAAGAGATTGAGTTAGTTGATAAGCATGTGCCCAAAACAGGCTGAACATAAATATGGTTTAAGACCATGATGATCTTCCTGACATTCAGCCGACAAAATTCGGCAAACAATTTATAAGTCCGCTCCGGTGGTGACGGAACATGCTCTTCCAGTGCCCCAAATTTCTGAGTATCACCGCTGACCCACAAATGGGACAAGCACACCGCCCCTGTAACTGGGCACTGCTGTGTGGTGTCGATCGGCCCAACCAGGAGGCGCTTGTCAGGCTGCAACAAAACCAAGGCACCCTTTCAATGAAGCCCTAGTCCTCTGGCATGTGTGTTGCTACATAAGCGTACAGGCCAACTGCGATGTAGCACACCACAGTCGTGGTCATAAGATCTTACGCTTTTTATATTTGTCAGCTTACTTGCACATCAATTAACATCCATGACAGCAATATGTAAAAGTATGACTCCTAAGACACCCATATATACGCAGACCCCTAAACATAAACATACGTTATGGACAGGCAACGACCAATTAGATCATGCATATATGCACACGCATGTAACACTTCTATACCTTCGAAATATACCAATACCACCACATGTTTCCTAGCGCTCGCTGGACGTATGTGCACTTGCTATCGAAGGCACTGACTAAGTCTTTTTAATGCGACAAATTTTCGGTTCTCAGTTCTTCTTCTGTATGTGCTGTAATATGTGTGATGCAAATTATATTTCAGAAATTAAAATATGTGTGGAGAGTCATACAGGCACGCCTGTATTAGGGCGCAGAGCACCAGGCCTGATATATATATATATATATATATATATATATATATATATATATATATATATGCGTATATATACACACATATGTGTGTGTGTGTGTGTATGTGTGTGTGTGTGTGTGTGTGTGTGTGTGTGTGTGTGTGTGTGTGTGTGTGTGTGTGTGTGTGTGTGTGTGTGTGTGCGTGCGTGTGTGCGTGTGTTATTTCAGAGCACCAGGTCTGTTGAGTCATGCCGTAGTTTTAGTGCTTTGATGAGATGGTCTTGGAAGCACACCGCGAGCACCCGACCGTCCTCGTTGATTTTTATATCGCACATTAATGGCGTGCGTGGTGCAGGTTTTCAAAAACGGGTCAAAACAAAGACATGATAGTTGCGTGCCATGTTGTAGGAAAATGCGTCTGAGTGCCGAAAAAGTGGGTAAAAGAGCATAAACTGATTGATTGTCTCAGGTCTGTGACGATAGACATAGTGAGGAACGGGAGATTTCTGGGTCCGAAAGAGATGTGCGTTGAGAGAGAAGCTGCCGTTTTCTATTTGGTCATGAAAGATGTCTCCAAACTCCGATCCGTATGGGGCGCATGGAAGGGGTTGACAAGAGCCAGTCATATTTGCTACAGGTTCTGACTTTTTACACAAGATATGTTCGTAATGCGTTTCTGGTGATCTGTTGTTGCCCGTTGTGTTTCTGTTTTTGTCGGTGTTCAACATGCGAGTGTTGTTTGGCATGCTGACGGATGAGTACAGCCTCTCATGTCATCACTCGTGCGTTGTTGTGCTGTTTCGTTCTCGTGTTTTTCCGCGTCAACTTTGTTTGGTGGCACTGTGCCATGTGTTGGTTTAGAGCGCCGCTTTTAACATTCATAGTAAGACCTCTGAAGAGAGAAGCAGACGTAACTCCAAGATCAATTATCCGACGTAGGCAACAATCTTGTTATGACTCCTCCATCTGGGATTGCCATTACTAGGGGGACGGCATTGGACAGGCACCTGGTCGGAAGTCGGCGTGGCAGGAACTGTAGCTGGAACCAGGAAATCGAAAATGCAGGTGCTGGACACCTCCGCTTAGAGGCCATTCCTTACTCCCAGGGGTCTCTCAAAAACCCGCCAGAAACTGTGGAGATGCGCACACATTCTTAAACGCCGAGCTAAGCCACGTAGACTGTTTTTTGGATTTCGGGTGCAAACTGGGTGCAAACTTGAATCCGGGGTGTGAAGGAAAAGGAAAAGGACCGGGAGGGGGCGGGGGGTTAGGCCTGTAGCATGTCCAACTGAATATGTAAAGGTATCCAGCGCTGTTGCTCTCTGTTCTATGGACTCACAGCTAGCTTGGATCTGTTTTTTAGGTACTTTTACTTCTGTTATAACAATAACTGTCTTGCCTCATCCTATACCACCTGTTCATTGCGATGTACCGCACATAACCTCTCTCTTATTTTCCTTCGCCATGCGATTGTCCTTAATGACGACCTTTGCTATGGCAATCTCTATCCTCACGATTTTTTGCTTGGCTTATTATATATTCGTTCCATTTCCTGTGCGCAAGCTTTTGCCGTGCAAGATTTGGCGTCATGCCATGTTTGGTCACGTTGCGTTTTTGTCCCACCTTATATTTACGACGTGCTTGCATTAAAATTTTGCCACATTATCTGTTACCCCGTGATCTGCCATACCAGGCATCCATTCACTAACAAGACACTTGAAGGTATGTGGTGGCGGAGGGTAAGACATCTGCCGCCGGCAATAGCGGTGCACTCCACCCAGCGATCACTCAGGCCTTGGGCTGGGATTCTCGTGACGCCGGGTGATTGAGGTCAGCATGCGTCTGATATACCCGTTCTCTTGCTCTTAATCGAGTCAAATAAATAAGCTCTGAAAAAGCAGACTCTTTCGACAGAAATATGAGCAGCTATACCTGTACACAAGGGCCAATCAAGATGGCCGGGTGGCTGTAACTCTGGCTCGCCGTCCGCCGCCGCCATTCGCTCGGGACTCAAGTCGGAGCCGGTGCGTGCCTTCACAACCCCGTGTCGGTTGGCGGGGATCAAGGGAGGGGTGGGGGAATATCACAGTCGGCACGCCCTGTCGGCTGCCAGACCGTCTGCGATCCAGTGACCTTACCCCAGCCAACTCGAGGTCAATTTGCCGGTCGCATGTCACCCCAAATGACCTTGGTCAACCCTGCCGGCAGGCTGTCTTACCGACAGTAGCGTGTCCGACCGACGACCCGAGGCACCTCCCCCCCCCCCCCCGCTGTGCCCGACGGACGACCCGAGGCGCCTCCCCCCTCCCTGCCGTGGGGAGTGGGGCGGGGGGGGGGGGGCGCCGCTGTGCCCGACGGACGACCCCTCCCCGTCCGACGTGTCCTCTGTCGATCTGCCGACCACGCGTGGCCCTTCGCACAATGAATAGCGGCGCGTATTTTTCTAGCGACGAATAAATATTCGAACGGACGCTCAAGAACCGTGGATGGATTTCATGGCGACGATGAAAAATATACAAGCGCTTTACTGATTTTGTAATTGCCTTGGTAACGGCATTAAAATAACATCGCAAAAGGCCATGCGTCACGCTGGTCGAGACGGAGCGAAACGCAGGGGAACCGATCTCCGGAGCAGCGGACCCGCAGAGGAACTGATCTCCGGAGCAGCGGACCCGCAGAGCAGCCATCTCCAGAGCAGCGGACCCGCAGAGCAGCCCATTTCCTGAGTAGCGGACCTGCTGAGGAGCTGATCTCCGGAGCAGCGGACCCGCACAGCCCATCTCCCAGAGCAGCGGACTCGCAGAGCAGCCCATCTCCAGAGCAGCGGACCTGCGAAGGAGCTGATCTCCGGAGCCGCAGCCCGCGGAGGAGCTGATCTCCGAAGCAGTGGAATGCGCTACACTGCCAAACACGTCCTTGCTTATAAGTTCGGTTCAAACCCGCCGCTAGGATGGCCGGAATAACACACATATCAGACATGAGTGCTGAGCGAGGCAGGACTGGGTCCGTCTCGCGGCGCGGCGGGCCACGGCAGCGGCGGAAAAGACGCATCGGCGCCGCGCCGGGATGTCGGCTATGATCGGAATCCGGTCATTTAAATATCGGCCCGGTGACCCCCAGCGCCCCTGGCGGGCGGCGCGCGCAGCTGCCGCCAGCTGACGCCGCCGTCAGAAGGCAGGCGGGCGCGGCCGAAGGCGGATGTGCGCGAGCGGCTCCTCCCGTTGGCAGCTGGCTAAGTGAGCGCGCCGCGGCGGTGATGTCAGTGCAGTCGACGTGCGCCTGAATGCACCCTGCTGGGACGCGCGGCGTCGCGATGGTGCCCGACGTGCCCCACATGTCGCTGGCGTTCGGCGAGCCGACGGCCGGCCTGCGAGTCGTCGAGACGACATGGCGGCCCGAGTCGACGGTGCTGCTCGAGCCGGCCAAGGAGTGCTGGAGGCGGCTGCGGCCCGAGTCGTGCGCGCCGCCCGTCCAGACGAGCACGTACCCAGGCAGGGCGGTGCCGTGCGCAGCTCCGCTGCGCTCCAGCCGCGTCAGCTCGTCATCGGACGCCAAGGACCTGAGCCAGCCGCTGTTCGTGGACACGACAGTGGAGTACGACCTGCCGAAGGAGGCCTACCCGCCGGAGCACAGCGAGCCGCTCCTGATCGTGCACCCGCAGTACTTTGAGCACCTGCGGCATCGGCGCACGCTCGGCGCCGGCTGCGTCTGTCAGCTCTGTAACTTCTACGGCCGGCGGATCCCTCACGGCGGCCAGGAGCCGGCGCCATCCGCTGCCTCCGCCGCCGCCGCCGCGCCTGTCGCACCAGAGACCTTCCAGAAACCGGATGCTCCGCACCACTGGCCGCGGTACCACCAACCGCACCAGCCGCCCTGTCAACTGCTGCACCAAGCGACGCACCCTTCGCTGCAGCAGCCGCTGCAGCACGTGGCGCCGCAGTCGCTTGCAGCCGGTTGCAGCAGCAGCTGCTGGCCGACGCCCGCCCGCTACAACTGCATGTTGGAGCGGTACGGCTGCGAGGCCGGCCGTTGGCGCGCCGGCCTCGTTCGTGACGCCCACTGTGAGCTGTGATTCGGACAGCGGCTACTCGAGCGTCGAGCTGGAGCCGCCCGAGTGGTGCCAGCGGCTGCAGCAGCAGCAGCAGCGCGCCGACAGTGACGCCCGCGACGTGCTGGCCAAGCGCAAGCGGCGGACCGACGTGTCCGCAGCCGGCGGCCAAGAGGCTGCGCGTCGCCTACTGGCCAGGTGAGGCAGGGGCAGCCGCAGGAGCCCGGCCGCAGGGCTGGCAGCGGGGGCTCGTCGTCAATCATGAAGCCTGCTTCACCGTAAACAGGTGCCAATTGGGACTTTTTCATAGCATTTCTGTGTCTAGCGTGAGTCATACTTTTACAGAGAAGTAGGGCCCACAGAAGCATGTAGGGCAGAAATGTAAGAATCTATGGCGAGCGTTCGAGCGGTGACGCTGTGCGAACCGCGCGAACCGGGGCATCGCTCACCGAACCGCTCAGTCTTGCTGTCGGCTGCAGCAACTGGAAGGTGATCTCTACCGTGAGTGTAAGGGTGCCCCAGTTCCTCTTTTTCGCTTACCCTTGTTATCGTAACGACGAGGACGTCTGGCTACTGACTCGAAATTAGATTGCGGCCTATGGACGCATTACGTTTGACGGCATGTAGGCTGCCGTTCGGGGTCATGCTTCTATAATCCCAAACAGCTGTCGCTGCCGGCGTCCGTGCGCAGCCCGCTCCGGTCGGTGCGCGTCGCGGCCGACCCCAGTGAGAGCGGCGGGCAGTGGGCTAATTCTGATCCCAGTGAGCCCGGGGGCAGTGGGCCGACTCCCCATCCAGCGAGCGCGGTGGGGCAGTGGGCCGACTCCGATCCAGTGATCGCGACGGGCAGTGGACCGACTCCGATACCAGTGAGTACGGCGGGCAGTGGGCCGAATCCGATACCTGTGATTCGCGGGCGGGCTAGTGGGCCGGCTCTGATCCCTTGTGATCGCGGCGAGCAAGTGGGCCGGCTCTGATCCCAGTGAGCACGGCGGGACAGTGGGCCGATCTACGATCCCTGTGATCGCGGCGGGCAAGTGGGCGCTGACCATGATCCCTGTTGATTCGCGGCGGGCAAGGTGGGCCGAATCCGATCCCTGTGATTCGCGGCGGGGCAGGGTGGGCCCCGACTCCGAATCCCTGTGATCGCGGCGGGAAGTGGGCCGACACTGATCCCTGTGATCGCGGCCGGGCGGGCAAGTGGGCCGACTCTGCTCCCAGTGATTCGCGGCGGGAGGCCAGTGGGCCGGCTCCTATTTCGCGGCCAGGATTGGACGGCTCTCGTTAATTTAATGCGGCCTTCAAATGAACTGGACTACTGCCAGCCCGCCGGGCTCGGCCAGCCAAAACAATAAGATGGCCGATCGATAGTTTTCCATGGCAGGGTCGATCGCCAGCGGTCGTGGAGCGGCCCCTGCCGTGGGACGCGCTGTCCAGCCGCCCGGCCACCGAGCCTGGCGCTCGGCCGACCAGGCCTGCGGGCTGCGGAGCCGGGCCCGGCCTCAAGGGTACTTCCCCGGACGACGGCCAGCCAGGCAGACGACCGATCCGCCCCAGGGTCTGGCTCGGATACAATCAGAGGCCGCCTGTCTGAACGAGCTTGAGGTCCTGTCAGTGGCCTGTCTGTCAGGGGTCCAGTCAGCGGCCTGTCTGCCAGAGGTCCTGTCAGCGGCCCGTCTGTCAGAGGTCCAGTCAGCGGCCTGTCTGCCAGAGGTCCTGTCAGCGGCCTGTCTGCCTGAGGTCCAGTCAGCGGCCTGTATGCTAGAGGTCCTGTCAGCGGCCTGTCTGCCAGAGGCCCCGTTAGCGGCCTGTCTGCTAGAGGTCCTCTCAGCGGCCTGTCTGCCGGAGACCCTGTCAGCGGCGGCGCCATTGACAATCGTCAGGACAGCAGTTTGGTCGGCAGTCCCGTGAGCGGTCGGGGACCATCTCGTCGCCGACGGCGATGGCCGTCTCGACCAACACTAGCTGATTGCCAGCTGGGATGACCTCTGCGTTGGATCCTCTGCCGGGCAATCGTGGCTTTGGCTGCGTCGGCAGCGAGTTTATCAGGGTATGCAGGCACATGGAGGCGCCGAGTCCGGCCAATCGCCGCCAGTGACGTCACGTGGGGTCTATCAGCTCATCTAAATACGGCAACACGTTCGGAATGAATCATTTCGTATGTCATTTGGATGCCTGCAGCGTCGGTAATCTTGTCAGATCGCCGACCAAATAAATCCCAACGTCAAGGGAAGAGAACGACGTGCAAGGAAAGATGACTCGGGCGGTGTGCAAGGGAAGAGGACGACCGCCAGGAGAGTAAGCGGTGAGCCGGGAACTGAGCAGGCGGGAGAGCGGACAGTGCCGTGGTCAGCGTATCATCCAGGCCACCGGGTGGGGTAGAGGTGGTCGCCGCGTGCTGCGGTCTCTGAGCCGCCGTATCTGCCTAATCAGCGGCGGGCCCCGAGCGGCGACGGCAGCTGGGGCCTCCTCTGGCCGCGCCAGTTCTGACCGGCCAGCGGCCGTACACCCCCCTCGGCCACGAGTCGTCCCTGGTGCGGCAGCCAGCCAGAGCTTCCAGCAGGCCTGTGATTGGCTGCTCTACGAACATCACGTCGTTGTTTCATCCTCACGCTGCCTGAGGTGGTTTGCAGTCGTGAGCTCGGCACTGCGGCTGAATGGTTTGAGCACACGTCTTTGGCGAGGTGCGACATTGCTATCCTCGCCATCGTCGCCTGACGTCATCACCTTACATCGCTTTTCTCACCGTCATCACCTGATGTCATCACCTGACATCGCTTTCCTCACCGTCATCGCCTGACGTCATCACCTGCCATCGCTTTTCTCACCGTCATCGCCTGACGTCATCACCTGCCATCGCTTTTCTCACCGTCATCACCTGACGTCATTACCTGACATCGCTTTTCTCGCTGTCATCATCTGGTACGATCCATCCCGGAAAGCGTGCTGTGTACCGTGACGTGTGAGGTCGTGCCTCTGGCCCTCACTGGAGTCTCAGGCGGCGGCGGTGGTGGCCACGTTGGCATGCTTCCTCGCCTGTCTGGCCCGGCCGTTTTTGACGATGGCTCGACACTGACTCACAGTCACGCCTTCAGCCGGGCAGCTGGGCAACCGGGCAGCCGGGCAGCCGGCCAGCTGTTTCGAGCACGGTGAGCTTGGCCTTCGGGTGAACACTAACGCATTGCGCCCAAGGGCGACTCGCGAAACTCATAACCAAAGAGACCGCTCTTAATCATCGGTGGCAAGTGCTCTGGGAGGTGCGCCATCAGAGGCGCTCATTAATCAGTCCGGACGGGAAGTGGTCTGGAAACTTTAACGGGAATGTTTCAAAGTTATGGAGCAGCCAACACAGCATGGCATCAGATTGCCTAGATTGTTCCATTCCGCTAAATTGGGTGTGCCGTGGTCGCATTCATAAATGTATTTTTGACCACGGTCCATCGAATCATCATGCGATCGCTGGGGTCATGTCAGTGTCACTGTAGCGCCACGAGTCTGCACAATTGCTGGGTCGGCGTGGGACGGCTGGTGGCAGCCTACCCGTGCCCGTGGTCGTGCCAGGCTGTCCGGCTGGCGGGTCCGCGGGGCGGCTGGCTGTCCGGCTGGCGGTCCGCGGGCGGCTGGCTGCCTGGCTGACGGTCCGCGGGCGGCTGGCTGTCTGGCTGACGGTCCGCGGGCGGCTGGCTGTCCGGCTGAAGATCCGCTGGCGGCTGGCTGTCCGGCTGCTCCTAGAGTCATGCCGCCACCGGAAATTAATGGGCCACCTTTCGTGACAAACGTCATTAGGGATAAATGAAGAAAGGAGGCCATTGCGTTGGAGTCGGCCAGCGGCGCGCCCGCCTGCTCTGAACGATGCCGGCCGAGCCGGTCGGCGGCGTGCCGGGAGGGACGCCGCCACCCCTCTTGCAGCAGGTCATCGCTGCCAGCGGGGCGTCTCACCACCAGACGAGCCAGTGGTCCGCCGCTGGGGTCGTCCGGGGCCGCGTGCCGCTCGATGCGCCAGAAAATGGCGTCAACCGAACGCCCGCGTGGAGAGAGGCTGGCGCCTGGGCGCGATGTGAGCGCCGCACGCCGTCGGGGCACCGCTCCCCGCCGCGTGGGGAGAGGCTGGCGCCCGGCTCGATGTGAGCGCCGCACGGCCGTCGGGGCACCGCTCCACCAGCGAAGGCGCCGCCAACGTTGGCCGCATCCCGTGACGGATTACGGTCCCCAGACCGGCGGCAGCGGCGCCGGGAGGGGAGGGGAGGGGAGGGGAGGACAGCTGGGGGTAATCAGCTGTCTGACCAGCTGGAAGGCGCCCATTCATTCTGTGCCGCGGTGCCTGGCGGCGCCTATTTTGGCGGGGGCCGTCCGTCTGGCGGCGTGCGACCAGTTCGGTCGCGCCCATCGGACGGCAGGGGTCTGTCGCTGACAGCGTCGCGTGTCCACGGGCGCTCCTGCTGGAAGCCCTCCCATGATCCACGGGCACCCCTGCTGGATGCGTCCCATGATCCACGGGCGCTCCTGCTGGAAACGTCCCATGATCCACGGAGACCCCCACCGACAGCACGCTGCACCTGCCTTTGCCGCCCACGCAGACCCCCAGCCCCAGCCCTAGCCTCCATCTCCAGCCCTAAGTCCGGCGCAGGGCTCGGGCTATCAGGGATGACGTAGTCTTCGAACGTGTACCGAGGCCACTTGAAAGCGCAAGCTAGCGTGCAGCGCGTGATTTTCCGTCTTCTTTGAGGCGAAAAAAGACTTCTCAAGACGTTAAAAGAAAGCATTTCGCGATCGCACATGAGGAAGAAACCATCTGATGCAGTTTTGCCGCACGGTAAACTGGGTGTACTCCGTGAGACTGAATACGATTGGGAAATCAGGCGATATTTTTACAGAAATCGTCCGGGGAAATCTATGTAGTGGCTGAAGGTCTAATGCATTCACCAGCTGAGCCTTCTCACGAGAGGAGGCAGGCCCGCGTGTCCCCCCCCCTCCCCCCCCCTCCTCCCCACCCCCCGAAACTGCAGCTGAGGGGGGCCCACCTGACGCGCGGCGGAGGGGCGGGGGACGGGGGAATGGAACCTTAGCCGGGGATAAAAACAGCCACCTGGACCCGGCCACCGACAGGCGGCCGACTCCGGTGACGCACGCTGACAATTGTGGGCAGAGGGGGAGAGGGGGGGGGGGGGGGCCTCAGATTGGGGCCGGCAGCCGGCCGGCCTGGGAACCCGCCCGAATCGCCGCTAATGAGCTGACTAAGCGTGGTGGGCCGCCCAGCCGCCAGCACTACCAGCAGCGCGTGAGCGCCGCTGCCTCGACGGCGGCCCGGGCTACCATGGCCCTGTGGCGAGGTGACGAGCGCCGGCACGCGTTGCGCTCATTCGGGTACACCACGCCACCCCTGTTCGCGCTTGTCACCTGGCCCCGTCTGTCGGGGTACACAACGCCACCCTGTTCGCGCTTGTCGCCTGGCCCCGTCTGTCGGGGTACACAACGCCACCCTGTCGGTGCCCGCCGCCTGCCCCAATTCGGCAGATGGCTGTCCTCTGTAATGACACTGTGATATGTCGTGATGTTTTCGCGGGATTTCTTGGTAGATTTGCTGCATGAAGATATCAGTCGTGGTCGTACCGCAGGGCCGGCCTCTGGGCGGGTCAAGCCGGCCGGCCGGTCGGCCGCGTGCCCGTCGGCCCTGTCCCGTCATGTGTGACAACAAAGGGCGGCTGACTGGCGTGTGGAGCACCGCCCGCGCTGCGCGCTGCCGGTGGAGCCGGGCACCAAGCGAGCGGCGCCGCCGAGGATGGCCTTTGAGATAAGCGTCCGTCGCGGGTCGGGCGCCGTGACTGCAGCCCGAAGGACTCGCCCAGCAGCGCGTGCGAGCGAGCGCGCCTGCGGGACGCCCCACGTCGTACCCTACCTTAGCGATTGGAGACGGCCGCCGGGCCGAAGCCGGCGCGCCATGTCCGTCCTGGAGAGGAGGGGCGTCGTAGGCCCGGGGGGCGTCACTGTGACCTGACACAGCGGTGCGGTGGTGTGATGGGTCGGTCGGGGGGCCGCAGGCCGGCGGTCACGCTCATGACAGCCTGGCACCGCGGTCCGGCGTTTGTGACGGCCAGGCGCCCGAATCCGCGCCGGCCGGCGGCGCGGCGTCACGGCAGACGGGCGGTAGACGCGAGCGCCGCTCAGCGACCCCGGGTTGCGGAGAGAGGCGCGGCGTCGGCGGCATCTCCCCTTAGGTCGCTCCCTCCGAACGCCGCCCAGTGCACCGACCGTGAGATTGGCTAAACTGCTGACGAGATTGTCCAATGGTGACGTCACCGTGGACCAGCGGCACAAGAGAGCCAACAGCCAGCTATCGGTCTCAGCGGAGAGGGTTCTCGTCCGCGGTGACCGTTCTCAACTCAAGTGTCTGCACACGACTCGGAGGAAAATGTCGGCGTCGAGTGCTCAGGTTCCGAGCAATGGCACCGGGCCGGACAAGCTGATGGAGGTCAAACACGTTTTAAGCGTGTCAATATTTAGCGGGATTACGTGGCGAGCGTGGCGTGACTGCCGGCGGCAGGTCTCGCCGGGCTTCGCCAGGCCTCGCCAGAATCTGCCACGTCAACGTCAGCGGTCAGAGGAGCGCCGCAGCGCCGCCGGCGGCCGTAAAAAGCCGCCTATCGTCGCAGCAGTAATTAAGAGCGCCGTAAAGTGGGGCAATTTACCTGCTTTATGGGCGAATGTCTCCCATTTTGCTCCTGTGGTGCGGCGGTGCGGCCCGAAATGTGTGGGTCGGCGCTCACCGGCCGCGCCCCGCCGCGCGGCGCTTTCTAACGCAGGCGGAGCTCGCCGCACGCCGCAAAGTCGGCCATAAACCCACGCCGGACTCCGGTGAGTGTGGTGATGACGCCGTGTTGGCCGGCGCTGCCTCAGGAATATGGCCGCATCGGGGCTGGGCGGCGGGCATGCCCGGTTACACCGTCGGAGAGGCGCCGGCGAGCAGTCGCTCCGCCCTAGCGTGCCCGACAGCTGATTAGTGTGACGTCATGGGTCGACGTCACCGGTCATAAAGCCTGCTGCCGAGTGAATGGCTCAATAGTATGTTTAGTGTCCGCCTGCCGGCCGTAAAACAGCGTCCATTTATCGCCAACGAGCGCTGCGCATGCCCGCCCCCCCCCCCCCCTCCCCCTTCGCCTGGGTGCCGGACGTAGGGGGAGGGGGCGGGCGTGGCGAAGATAACCGGCGTCTCCTGGCAGAGGCATGTCAGTTGACCAGCAGTCGGCAGGTCACAGGTGCACAAGCAACTATTCTGACGCTGCCGGCCGGCCAGCACCGAACGTCGTGCAGCAGACGGCGGCACCGTCGCCGGCACCACGTGCCTACCGCCGCTCGCTTAGGCCGCCTCGCGTCAGAGCCGCGGCTCCGGCCAGCCGTTTCCGGTGTGGATGGCCTTGCTTCCTGCCGGCGCCGGCGCTCGTGCCAGCGCCCTTTGTCGCTTCCGGCCAAGGCCGAGGTGGCGGCGCCGTGCGCGCTGTGTTGGAGCCGTTCCCCCGTTCCGCCCAGCGAGTCTGCATTAGACAACGGCCAGCACTACATGGCGCTGGGGCTGTGCCGACGTCGAGCGTCTCAGGCCAGAGGCGAATGCGGCGCTGGCGGTCGACGCACAGTTGTTTTGGGTGGCTGGGCGCGATACCAGTCGCAGAGGCCCCGCGCGCGAGCGGCTCGGCCCGTCGAATCGGTCATTGTTTCGCCGACGGCCTTGTCAGTATGATTTATCGAGTACAGAGCCTGCTCCTCGTCCTCAAAGGATTCATTAATGGATAAGCATCGATTTTCGAAGGCCTCGGGGCGGCTTCGGCTCACATCGATGCCAAGGCAGCCGCCCGCCGGAGGCTGAGGGCATACACACCCTGCGTCATCCGCTACCTCCCCCTCCCACGCCCGCGTCCCGCTCCTCTGTTTACCACTCCGCTCTCGCCGAAAACGAGCCGCTCCGTGCGGATAAGCCGCAGCGCGCCACAAAAGCCTCGCTGCGCCGCGTCCGCCGCGGCGGCGGCCGTTCATTTGGCGTTCCGTCCATCAGCGCCCTCGGTTATTTATCGGCGGGTTTTCCGCCGGCAGAGGGCACATCCATCGCCCGCCGATCCGCCCTTTCAGCCGAGCCATTCGTCGTAAACTTGGGCGGCGCTGGCGGTACTGTTTGCGCGGCGCTTTGGAGCGACGCCGCGGCGCGCGAGAAAGCGCGCGCTATTGAGCGTGGCGCGCCGCTCGGCCGCGTGGCGCGTCCGATTTCTTTACGACTCGCCGAAATTACGCGGTCCGTAAGTGCACTTAATGGCGGCCTTCGAATGCAATCGAGCGAAATACCCCTGTCATTACGGGCCGGGCATAATGCGGTCATTGACAAATGTAATCGCGCACAATTGCGAATTGTGACCACTCCAGATGTCGGGAACGGGCAATTTCCGTCGCCGGAAGTCTATTTTGGTCGGCTGGCGGTGGGGTTCTCTCATGGTGGACTGGCGTGGAAACGGGCAAGCACGCCCCAGCCCTGACTGCAGCCGGTTTTGTTCCAGGTGGCGTTCCGACGCTCGACATGGTGCCCTACCTCCACCGGCAGCCGGCCGTCATGTAGCTGCTCCCGGCTGCGTCGCGGCGGGCGGCGCCACTCTCGGCTGTGCGGCGCCGGTCTCCGGAGTTCGGAGACCTCGCCTCATGTCGCGGAGATCTCCGAGGATCCCGACCAAGGAGCGGGGTGTGGCTGCGAAGCGTCTCGCCGGAGACGCCCGCGCTGTCTCGCTCGAGAACGAGCGACCGTCTCGGGGGATCTCCGCGACGCGAATGGGCATACCGGGGGCCAGGCTCGGCCCGCCGATAGAAACCAGTCTTCTGTGATTACTCCCGTGTACTGCGTCTGCATGTGACGCCGTTGTGGCTTTCATAATGTGATGGTAAGGAGGACGAAGCCGAGTTAGCTTTAATTCGTTTACCGTTGATTTGGTGTTTGCGTTGCGTTACTTTTGCCAGGCAGCGTCCCACTGACGCCTAGCCGGCTGGACACCGGACTCGTTTGTTTTCAACCTTGTTATCTCATGGTGTAATGAACGTATATCAATGAGGCGACGTCCTCTGATAAATATAGACCCCGTGTCATTACTCTGACTGACGTTTTTCATTTGGTGCTCGGCTGGACGGCTTCCGAACCGGCTCGATGACTGCGCAGTCTGGCGCAATTCTTCGACCGCAGCCGTCCGTCTTCATTCGGTAAATTGGCGGCCACCTTCCCAGAACCGATGATTGGTGACCTTCAGTAAATCTGGCGTGGCTCTGACGGGTCCGTGGGGGGGAGGGGGAGAGACTGATTCAGCGCGCCGCTCCCCCGCTGGTACCGTAGCAATGTGGGTCTACGGGTCGGGGAAGGGGAGTTCCGTGCACCACTACCCCCGCCGGTACCGTGGTCTCCGGGTCGGCGGGGGGGGGGGGGAGATTCAGTGCACCGCGACCCCCACCGGTGCCGTAGCAATGTCGGCCAGTGTTCTGACGCCGACCTCACACTACTGACAACACGCCGCGCCGAGCGGGCCCAGCTTCGGCGAATCGTTCCCGGCCACCCCAGCTGAGTGTGGAGCGGACCCTGGCGCGGGGCGCGCTCGGCTTCCCCGAACGGCGCGGGGCAGCGCCGCCAACGCGACACGCGTCGTCCGAGTGATATAGCGCGCACGGCGGCCTGCTGTGAACGGCCACTGGAGCTGGGCCTGTCGTCCGCACGGGAAATTCAGAGACGAAATGACCATTGTAAACCCCATCAGCGCTAGACATTTGCCGGCGGCGGCAGTGGAGGACACGGCGGTAATTGCGCACGTTCGGTTGCGATCGTCCACAAAAGGGTGTATCTGGGGCCATCCAGCTGGCCAGCGTGCTCGCGTGCTGGCCTCTCAGCCATCCAGCTGGCCAGCGTGGTCGTATGCTGGGAGAGCCTCTCAGCCATCCGCGCGGCACTCACGCGCGCACGCACGCACACACACGGACAATCGAACGAGACGCGCCTGATGGCAGGCGGCAGGCAGACGGCTGCGGCATGAGAGCTTCACGTGGGGATCCTGCCGACGAAGACCATCCTGACTTGTGCGGTGGCCCACGTGGCTCGTGCTACTGCTTACACGGACATAGTGTAAGCACGGACACGACAATGACACACAGTGGCATGCGTGCCGCAATCGGTCGCGGTCCCGTCAAGTGGACGTTCTCATCACATTCTGTGCGGTTGCTGGTAAAGAGCATTGCTCACATGGGTTCGCTGGACCAGTTCCGCCTCAACACCCTTGAGCAGCAATAGATCTTGCTGACCATCCGGGCGCGGCTATACTAGGCTTGGAAAGGGGGTGGGGAATGCAGGGTTGCCAAAGGGTCACTGATGGTGAAAGCCCCCGCCCCTCTTAACAAAACAATTACCGGATACAGTTCACCTGATTTCGAGGGAGCACGATTTTGTCAATTTTAATTTCATTTTTGTCCCCTCTAACTGGGACACAAGCCGGAAGCTACCGGAAGACGCAAGACTGTTTATATTTTAGGATAGATGAAATGAAGGAAGATGTTTTAAATGGCCGCCTGGAATAAATCGAAGGTGCTATTCATTTTGCAATGGTGCAGTAGTCTCTGTCTGAACCGATAGCACTTAGAGACTACGCCATGATTTACATGGATTCTAAAATGATATTGAGGATCACAAGAACGTAGATTGTAGACCGAAATGCGGTCAATAATTTGTTTGAACATGGACAGTCTACGCTCGTCAACTGGTTTGACCCCGGGCGGGCGAAAATGATGACGTATCTGAAAGAAGTACCTTCGAACTGTTTAGGGCATAAATTCGTGCGTGAAAAACGGAGTTCGGGCGCATATTTCACTCAGGCGATTATGCGGTTGGTAATAGGGACGGATAAACATTCCAGCACCACAAATTAGTGCACGTGTCTGATGGTAGAATTGGAAGAGTACAAGCTGAATTTTTTGCGTTGCCATTGCAGGTATTAATCTGTTCAGAAGGCATCCTCAAAATTGTATAAGTGAAATATGCGCCCTAGCCTTATCTTTCAACTGCACGGATTCATTTTAAAGGACTTCCGAACACAATATTTCACGTGGTCTTTCTTGCGAGCCCAGCGTCCGCCGACTGGTGTTACCTGCAGCGGCCAACGCCGCTCAGTTTTACGTAAACTGCATCCCTACTGTCATCGGTGCTCTAGCTCCTAACATTGGCAGCGCGTTGGCTCAAAACCTTTGTTTGCAATTTGTTTCGCTAGTCGATTCGGCAACAAACTGGACGTCCTCTGAGAACCACGGATGTCCTTTCTCCATGTTTGACCTTTTGATTCACTTTTTGAATACTTGGACCGCTTACCTTCTCCGTGCAAGGTCTCCGCCGGAAAGAACGCCAGCGATTAGTTTGTATCAATCATGAACACCGCATTAATTGTTCCCAGCCGAGAGCTGAAGGGCCATTCCCATACCAGCGCGGGGTGCCTACCGGCCGCCATTCTGGCGACAACACGGTGGAATCGGTTCTCTCCTAGACGCGAAAGGCCCTCGGGCCGTGGTTTTAACGCAGCCATACTTCGGGACCTACGAGCACTTTGGTATTTTAATCGGGCCCTTTATCTTCCGTCCTGATGGGCGCTCCTAGTCCCTCTTCGGGCCCTTCTTCGGGCCACATCAAACACTCTCCCTGGCCGAGCCGGGGCCCCCTGCCAGCACGAGACCCCTGTATAGCGCTGTGGATCTCTGGCCGAAACAAGGGGGGCTGCTCACTGACTCAGGGGCCCAGACCAAAGCAAATCGCGGACCCAGGTCTCGAGCTGGCTTGGGAAATGAGCCCTCCGGCGGACACGGACGCGGAGCCGACTGTCGAGTACTGGCGGTACCTGACCAACGTAGAGGCCCTCATCGACTCAATGGGCCCATCAGCGCAAAGAGCCCTCTGACTAGCATTTGAGGGCCCGGCCCAGTGTGTCGGGCCCCTTTCATACGACCCCCAGGCCAGCTCTGTGGTCGCTGAAATCGTGGCTTAGAAGGGGGCGTGCCTTCCCGTTTGCGCCACTGCTGACCAGTACGAGGCAGCATCAGCAAGTGCCTCCCCCCCCCCCCCCCCCCCCCCCCCCACCACCAGCATCCCCTGACATAAAAGGCCCAAATCCACAATCCAAGCTTTCAGACAACCCACGAGCCTCAACAATCGCTCTTAGTATACTCAAGGCAACAGCAGTGGAGTTCTCCACCAACAACAGGCCCTTCCAGTAACATCGGCAGAGTTCTACTATCGCCATGGCAGCCCTCCATCAGCACCAGCGGAGCTCTCCGTCGGCAGCGCCCAGCAGGGGCCGGCGCCGGCCTGCTCAGCCGTCGTCCAGCGTGCGCTATCTCCTCCACTAATGCAACTCGAGAACTTAATGGTGTGTGTATAAAGATAAGGCGGCTTTTAGCGCGGCGGAAGATGGGGAGACAAGCGTTTCGCGCCAGCGCCAGCTGCCCGCATGGCGCTGCGAACTGGGTCGGCGGACGAGGTTTCCTGCCGACCGGCGCTGCCGCCGATGGGTGACAGCGTGCCGCGAGCGCGCGCCGAGCCGCGTACAGTGCACGGCGGCGAGTCGAAGCCGGCGATAACGTGCGTGCTGCACGGGACGGCCGCCGCGGGGAGGGGGTGACGCGCGCGGCGCGGTCAGGTGGAGCCGTGTGGTCCCGGAGTGGGGCACGCCGAGTGGGCCGCCCAGGAGTGGGCCGCGCCGGAGTGGGGAGCGCCGGAATGGGCTGCCCGGAGTGAGCCGCCCCGGAGTGGGCCGCGCCGAGTGGGGCGCCCCGGAGTGAGCCGCCCCGGAGTGGGCCGCGCCGAGTGGGGCGCCCCGGAGTGAGCCGCCCCGAAGTGGGCCGCGCCGAGTGGGGCGCCCCGGAGTGGGCCGCCCCGGAGTGAGCCGCCCCGGAGTGGGCCGCCCCGGAGTGAGCCGCCCCGGAGTGGGCCGCCCCGGAGTGAGCCGCCCCGGAGTGAGCCGCCCCGGAGTGAGTCGCCGTTAAGCCGCTGCTCATCCCGGCTGCGGGCTGGCCGAGCCGTGTGCGTCGGCGCACTAAACCGGCACAACATGTAGATGGCTGCGCAACCGCCCAGGGGCTCCTGCGGCGGCCTGCCGGGTGGATCTGATCGGTCCGGCCCGCCGACCGGATCTGATCGGCCGGCCTGCTGACCGACCGGATCTGATCGGCCAGCCTGCCGAGCGGATCTGATCGGGCCAGCCTACCGACCGACCGGATCTGATCGGCCTGCCTGCCGACCGGATCTGATCGGGCCGGCCTGCCGACCGGATCTGATCGGCCTGCCTGCCGACCGGATCTGATCTGCCGGCCGGGCCGAGCTCCCGCTGACAGATGGCCGCTGAGCGCCGCGCCGCTCGCGCTTTATCGAGCCTCGGCGGCGCTCCGGCGCGGCCCATGCATCATCGTGTCAGCGTCCCTCGGCGCAGCCGGGCCGCGGCGTGACGAACGCGGCGCACCGATCGGCGCAGATCGCCGCCGCCGGCCGCACCGCCTAATTGGTCACGGCAGCATCTGTCGCGTCCATCCCTATTGGTCGTGGCGCTATCTCGCGCGCTGGCCCCGCCGTCTCGGCCGCCGCTCCCGTCGCCGCCTCAGACTGAGCGCGCGGCGGCCGCGCTGGGCGGCTGAGAGGTGGCCGACGTGACGCGGAGCGGCGCGCCGCTGCCGCCGCCTCGGCACGACGGCAGCGGCGAAAGGCGCTAAAACTAGCAGCCTCGCATGCGCCACCACCATCAGCGGTTTAATGCGCGGGAAAATACCGCTAAACAGTCGGGAAATGTGGTGCGATGTATCACACGAATACCGGCGGCGGCGGCGGCCCTGCGAGCGGCAGCACGCGGCCAGCCTGGATTGGCTTCCGGCCCGGCTCTGCCCGGCGTGCGGCAGGCAGAGCGGCGGCGCCCGGGTCCCTCGATCGAGAGTGCTGCCCGACCCACCGTAGAGTAAGGTGCCAGAGAGCGGCCGACATCACCGGCCTCCTCCTCCACCCACAACACCCGAGCATACCGCCGATGACACATCTGCCCTGTTGACGAGCAGCTGAGACTGGGATTCACCGTGCGGTCGGCTCCGATTCTGATGCTGTCCAGATACTGACTGAGCCAGCCGCACGCTGGATCCGGATTTCAGCCGGGTATGTAAATATAGCAACTGGACACACGGCCCCGAAGGCCGGCCAGCAGGCGCGTCCTCCGATCTGCGGTGAGCCGCAAAGGGTGCTTGAATACGACCCCTCTCCTCTCTCAACACACTCCCGCCCAGCCGACACCGAACAAAGTTCAACCGACCGACGATGCCTATGGTGTGTTTCTCCGTATTTCCCTGGTCGGTGCATCACTACAATGCCTGCAGCTGCACCCCTTACGTGAGGCACCAGCGGCGAAAACGTGAACAAGTGACCAGGTGTTCGCACAGATATCATGGATGCTCGCCGCTAGGGCCTCGCTGCAAGCGTTGGTCCCTCCCCGAGGAAGGCAGCCGGCCGAGGCACGCCCCCCCCCCCCCTCCTCCCTGGGTGAAGGTGCCAGACTGAGGCACGCCATCCTCAATTTGGTGCATCTTGATAAATAATTCAACGGGAAATCCTGTGAGGCCAAAATTACGGTCGCACGTGCCACGTACTAGGTGCACATAAGCGGCCAACATGGTTTTGGCCGTTTTACGTATTTTGCGTTTCATGTTGTAGATCGGCAGCTAGAGTGCATGGAGTCGCGAATCTTATCTCAAAGTGTCGACCGATGTGCGATCGTCAACTAACGTGGGCAACACGGCTTTATGCGACACACGGTAGCGCCAGCATACGTTGAGCGAGCCGGTTATGCCAATATTTTGAGTAAAGCAGTGCCGAATGCACTACGTTGCCGTCGAAATTTATGTCAGAGTTAGGGCCAAATTTAGATAATCGCGTGCATGGATATATGGCCGTATTTCCCACCCACTTGTTCGCAATTCTCTGCAATGTCCCGTTCATAAATCGACTTAATTCCAACGGCCGTGACTCCACAGTTTCGTGTAGCCAAAATGCCACCGGCTGATCGCCCAGTCGCGGGCAGGCAGTATTTTAAAGGAAATGTTCCACATTGGAAGATATTGAATCGAGGCTGAGATATGATAAAATGAGCTCACTCATAACTATTGGTATGCTTTTAAGTGGAATAGCCTGCTCCAGACAAAGCGATTTCTCTGTTGAATATACATACTCCCCAATGCGTCATTTAGATAAGACAATAACAATAGCCTTATTCTTCGTAGAAAAACCAAGAGAACAGAGGTATGGATGCGTTGATATTTCGGCAAAATGCCTTTATCGAAACAAAAAGCAGAAGGAAATTGCTGAATCCATTTCTTCTATTCTTGAATTTATCGAAATTTGCTTCTACTATTCCCTTTGATAAAGGCATGTTGCCGAAATATCAGCGCATCTATATCGTCATTTTCTTGGGTTTTCTACAAGGAATAAGGCTATTACCATTATCCACCTATGTGCATAAGATTCCTCGCAAATGCCTTGACAACTTACGTAATTTCAATGTCATTATTTGATTACGTCATCAAACAGCGCACAACATTGGTTGGGAGCCAATTAACGACAGTTATATTCGGAACTGGAACCATTATTTATCATTTCAAGGGGCAGAGACTGCTCTAGACAACACAATTCGCTTGTTTAGTAAATGCACTCCACACATTTTTTAATGCATCATTGCATCTTGCATAATAGTGATTGGGAGCCAAAAAAGTTGTGCTCACGAAAGCCAGATATGCACGACTTGATAGTTATATTTTTGTTGTTCTTGATCGCCGCATGGCTAATGCAATGGCAGCATTTGAATGACGTCATTACAGCGTCATGGATACCTGGGAGACCTTGAAATAGTTTCTCCGAAAAAGTCTGGATATCTTCACGGGTGTGTAGCTCAGAAACTAGAGGGTTTTAGGTCTTGCGAAGGACAGGGTTCTGAAATGCACCGAATGATCTTCAAGATAGCCATTTCAGTTCAAAACCCCACACAAATGCGAAGCGCTCCCTGTAAGTAAAACGACACAACGCGCACGCGACATATTTGGCTGGCGTCCGGCAGCCGTCATTCATTCCTTCATTCATTCATATCTTGTAGCGAGAGGGGTGAGCCATAGTAAACATTGGATGTATTTCTTGACCCAATTTCTAAGGGAAATGCCAGGGAAGCTACATACATTGAGTGAAAAATAATTTGCAACGGATACGATAAGAGGACTTACAAACTGCAAGCAAGTTTTCGGCAAAGCTCGCTGTTGCGGCAAAATGGCACTCCCATGGCCTTGCGAGACGCTTGCTGGAGTCTCTAAAGAGTGAGGCAACAATGAAACACTACAACAGCATTGAGAAGTGGCAGTGGCGAAATTGGTGAGATCTGGCACTTGCAACGGTAGCAAGTGCGGTTTTCTGGAAGTTTTGGAATGCATAACAGCGCTCCAACCACAGCGGAGAGATCAAAATAGGTAGGTCTCTCAAAATAGGTCTCTGGTAGCACATCAGCGCATAACACCCGGTTCCCGTAACGCACCCCGGCAGCCAGAGTTCGAGTCGGCCAGGGAATCCTATGAATGGCGCAAATGCGTCTCGAAATAACGCAAGCTCAAATCGTCCATAGGCGCTCTGTAGCTTAGCAAAGCCAGCCTGCATGCAATTGTAAATACCGATGCACAAACAATAATTTCAAAATAAATCACGACGCAAATTTTCCAGCACAACTAATCGTTGTAAAATGTGGTCAACTATCAAAAGTCTCAGACTTTAGAACTAGAGACGCCTGACAAAATGTCTTTCCACGATTAGCAGACAGACTAGCAGACAGCCAACAGTGCCCCTACCTTGAAACTGAACATACTTCGGAACGCGTCTAATATACATAAAGCAGGTTACGTCGCATTATGTTTCACAAAAGAGACATAATGATGATACACACTACCCGTTGGCAATTTCTGATATTTGCTCTCGGCAATATTATTTTCATTTCTCTGCCGCCAGATGAAATTAGTTTTCTAAGTCACGTTTACGTTCAGCCATTGTTAGCAGCATGGTAGTTAGCCGGATGCATTTATGTCCAGCGCACCAGTTACGATTATGGACAGAACATCCTCACCCTGCCCAGTTGGAGAAGAAGATGCACGCATCGGTCATATTTGCAATCTCTTTCCAGGTTTTCATCTTAATATATATATATATATATATATATATATATATATATATATATATATATATATCATTCCTTTCAACAAAATTGAATTGTTGATGATTGATGTTGCGCTCCAAATAATGTAAAACTGAATCTTAATATTGAAGTTAATTATGATTAATTATCCTGAAGCATAGCTAGCTGTGATTCAGTGGTACGCTGCTTCTATCTGACATGCGTTTCAAAACTTAAGTATTTATTTTGTGGGGTGTACCCTAAATTCGCGAATGAGATCATAAGCGGGGTACTTCTTTTAATTCCAGATGTGCAATCTCACAGATCTTTTCCGCTAGTATATTCCTGGTTTGCTACTATTTTAGTCTTTCAGTCTCTCGCTATCGCCACTTGAATACCCTTCGGTGGGATGGAGGTTCCACTGCATCTCTCACCTGAGATCTCAACAACTAAGAAAGCTAAAGACACCAAGTTTGAAGAGCGGGTTGCCCTGTGAGTGAGCTCAATCATGTCTAAATTTTAAGTCCCTAGGTTATGACCTTCTGGTCAAGTAAGGTGAACAAAGTGAAACTCCAGATTATTGTCCAAAATGACCCCACACCTCCTCATGCCGCCGCCTTGAACCTATACACCCGTTCTAAGCAAAATGTCTCTGGTGATCATCAAGGTCAGTAACCCTGTGTGAGCTTTAGAAGGCAATAGTGATCAAAATTCAAAGAAATTGTTTTTATTTTTGCATTTGGATAAGCATTAGGAATCACGCTAAGCAGTATGCTCCTACAAACAAATTGTTTATCTGGGTCACTTAAGGTCAATGAACTGCACTGATCTTTTAGAAGGCTATGAAAGATGCTTGTTGCGATCCCCGTCACTACTTCATTCGAAATGAGCAGTAGAAACAACCTCATACAGCAAGCTTACAAGCTAAGAAACGGGTTGGTTTTGACCTTGGTCTGAATTTCATACCTGACTCCAGGTCAGCAGAATTTGTTGCAATCCAAATTGAATTGCTGTCTATTTCTGTGTCTATTTTTGTTGTCTATTATTGAATTTTTGTATAAGAAACTATCTCAGAAGTGCATGGCTTTGTCTAACAATCCGTTGTCGCATGAGATTGAAGTACTAACTCAAAAATGCCTTTGCTCACGACCACAGGATGACCATGACCTGTCATAGACCAGTGAACTTACAAGGTAAATCTAACTTTGTATACGACAAGATCCAATATTCAGTTGCCCATAGCCATGGAAAGTTACGCGCCCGTGGTGACCCGCTCAGATGTTATTCTGCAAATACCTTTGGAGAGCGGGGCGTAAATTGACCCCTCGCCGGGGCGCGTGTTAACCATGAGTTCGCCGCATAGGACGTAGCGTGAGGCTTGCAGTCTCGAGCAAGCGCTTTCCCAGAATGTCTGCTTACGGGGTGAGGCGGATTGCCGGCTTCGGGCTGCGGAACGAGCCCGGCTCAGAACGCAGCGGCTCTGAGGCAGGCTCAGAACGCAGCGGCTCTGAGGCCGGCCCAGAACGCAGCGGCTCTGAGGCCGGCTCAGAACGCAGCGGCTCTGAGGCCGGCCCAGAACGCAGCGGCTCTGAGGCCGGCCCAGAACGCAGCGGCTTTGAGGCCGGCTCAGAACGCAGCGGCTCTGAGGCCGGCTCAGAACGCAGCGGCTCTGAGGCCGGATCAGAACGCAGCGGCTCTGAGGCCGGCTCAGAACGCAGCGGCTTTGAGGCCGGATCAGAACGCAGCGGCTCTGAGGCCGGATCAGAACGCAGCGGCTCTGAGGCCAGATCAGAACGCAGCGGCTTTGAGGCCGACTCGGAACGCAGCGGCTCTGAGGCCGGCTCAGAACGCAGCGGCTCTGAGGCCGGATCAGAACGCAGCGGTTCTGAGACCGGCTCAGAGGGCAGCAGCTCTGAGGCCGGCTCAGAGGGCAGCGGCTCTGAGGCCGACTCAGAGCTCAGCGGCTTTGAGGCCGGCTCAGAGGGCAGCGGCTCTGAGGCCGGCTCAGAAAGCAGCAGCTTTGAGGGGTGACTACAGTGGCTGTGTTGTCAGATCGTGTCGGAAGCCAGCGGGCGTCAGCCAAGACAGCGGTCAGTCGGCTGCCGCCAGTGCTGCAGGAGACGGACAGTTGTCCTTTGGTCCGAGTGCCACGGCCTGGATGTGAGTGCAGCCAACTGACCTGGGCCCGGCGGCGGGGTGTGAGTCAGCACGCTAGACGACTGCTGCTGCTGGTGGCTTTGTCAGTGGTGACTCGTCAGCCCAGGGAGATCTTCTGCCATCCATCGGTTGGCAAAACCTGAGATGTTCAGCGCCTGCCGACCAACGGACTAGTGCACCAACCGAGTTTGGCCCAGTGCTGCTGCCTTCATATGAACCGTTCTAGGCCTGAAACCGACGGGAGCAGTCCACTTCAGGCCCTTAAATGAACCGGCACCCGCCAGTTCAAAAACGAGCCGGTAGAGCCAGTAAACCAGTGAAATATTTAGCTTGGAAGCCTGACTCCCGCAGCAGTTGTGTAAACATCCGGTTTGTGGAAGCCGTCTTTTCAATTTTTCGTCCATTTGCGGTGGCGTGTTTTGATGGCGTGTTTTGGCTGGCCGCTATACAAACAGAGCTGGTGTCACTAGGAGCGTGGCTCGCAGCGTCGTGTTATTGCCGTCGTCTAGCACCGCCAGCACGGCACCTCGCTGTCTCTCAGCGGCCGAGGGGTCACCAGCTCCAGCGGCATCCGCCGACGCTGCAGCGGATCAGCGGGGCCAGCGGGTTCAGTCCAATCTCCTGCTCCGCTTACCGGCCGAAAATAGCGCCGCCCCCTAATCATGCTAGAGCGGCCTAGCCCAGCGATTGAGGTGCGCTCCGCACGAGGGGCTCGCGATGACTCTGAGCCTGCCCACAAGTGTTGGGACCGCTCGCGGCCGCCTGGCGGCCGAGCGGCTGGGCGGCGGCGGCTGGCAGCTGCGGCGTCTCCCAGTGGAGACCCCACGGCGCGGCGTCCGCTCCGCACAACACTGGGGAACATCGCTGACGTCGCGCGGTATATATCACTCTGGCTCCGCAGCTGTGCCGACACCGGACCGAAAACAGTGGTCCGCGCTGGGCCACGGACGGCGGCGGCAGGCTGTGGCAGACGTGGTGGCTTTGGTCGGAGATACACCCAAGTAGACGCCTTGTTCGGAGATGCACCCAAATAGCCGCCTTGGCCGGAGATGCACCCAAATAGACGCCTTGGTCGGAGATACACCCAAATAGACGCCTGGGTCGGAGATACACCCAAATAGACGCCATGGTCTGGGACACACCCGATCACACGTCGTGGTGCTCAAGCGGTCTCTCCATCCGCCGAGCTAGAGGGGCGAAAGTTGCGGCTCATGACACCGCTGAAGCGGCCGCCGCTACTGGCGGCTCACTCCTGGTCACCGCTGCTGTTTTCTGACAGCCTACCAGCTAGCCCCAGCGGTGGCAACGCCCCGCAGCACCGAACAGACATGCACTCATCCTGCCCAACTGAGCAGGAGCGCACACATGCAGTGATGGTTGCTCCCCGAATAGCAGCTTGATGAGTTCGCGTTGATGTGTTCGCTCGTCTCGGATCCCCGTCTAGGGTCTCGGGTTGCAGGTTGTCTTGGGTCGAAGGTTGCCTGGAGTCGGAGGTTGCCTGGGGTCGCAGGTTGTCTCGGATCTGGGGTCGTCTCGTGTCAGAGGTTGTCTTGGGTCGTAGGTTGCCTTGGGTCGGAGGCTGCCTGGGGTCACAGGTTGCCTCGGGTCAGAGATTACCTCGGGTCGGGGGTTGTCTCGAGTCAGAGGTTGTCTCGGATCAGAGGATGTCTCGGGTCGGAGGATGTCTGGGGTCGGAGGTTGTCTTGGGTCGGAGGTTGCCTGGGGTCGAGGTTGTCTTGGGTTGCAGGTTGCGTTGGGTCGGAGGTTGCCTTGGGTCGCAGGTTGCTTTGGGTCGCAGGTTGTCTCGGGTCAGAGATTGTCTCGGGTCGGGGGTTGTCTCGAGTCAGAGGTTGTCTCGGATCAGAGGATGTCTCGGATCAGAGGATGTCTCGGGTCGGAGGATGTCTGGGGGTCGGACACTGTCTCGGGATGGAGGTTGTTACTGTGCTCCAGACCAGCCCGTCGACGGCGACCAACGTGCGCGATCGGGCGCGCCGCCGCCTATACCCTGTTGACGTTGACTGAGCGCTAGAGATCCCTCGGGCAATGTTGAACATTTGCATATTGCGCGTTACATGTCAATATGCCGTCTGATAGAGGGAGAGAGAGAGAGGGAGGGATTCTCTCTGGGATTTTACAAGTGGTTATCTGTTGGGTTACCTCATGATTTCAGGGGATCCTGTACACATGCATGCATCATATCCATGCATGATTTTGTTTTCGGTTTCCTGTTAAATAAGTGTTTCCACACCAGTTTTTGAGCTCAACGAACCATTGCACTGGCTGTTACAAACACCTAAGCATAACCGGTACCGCCATATCGTTGGGTATTCTCTGGCACGCAGTTAAGTCTTCTGTGTCGGAGGTGGCCTCGGATCGCAGAATGTCTCGGGTCGGAGGGTGTCTTTGTCCTCTGCGTCTAACCCCACCTCCGCCGCGAGCGGACTAGGTCCCGACATCCCCACTCGCCTCACCTCCGAGACGGCTGGCGCTGACGTCATTCCGAGTGCAATCGCCAAACGTGTCAGGGGCCCGCTAAATTTATTATCCCAGTCATCCTCCGCGTCAATTTATTTATTCATGCTCTCACATGGCGGCGTGACTCACCCGCGCCACTTTCGTCGCCGACATCTGTAGCGGCGAAGGCGACGCGGTATGGTCGTTTGTCATCCGAGCGACGTTCTGCGATTGGGTGTTGTCTGGAGACAGCGTCAGCGAGCGGGGCGGAGGACACAGCGCGACCGCCGGCGGCGTCAGCGAGTGGCCGGAGGACACAACGGCGACCGCCGGCGGCGTCAGCGGCTGGCCGGAGGACACAGCGGCGACCGCCGGCGGCGTCAGCGGGTGGCCGGAGGGCACAGCGGCGACCGCCGGCGGCGTCAGCGGGTGGCCGGAGGGCACAGCGGCGACCGCCGGCGGCGTCAGCGGGTGGCCGGAGGAGACAGCCGGCAGCGGACCTGCTCCCTCCGCCGAGCCGGCGTTTGCCTGCATTGTCACCAACTGTTTCCCGTCCACTGCTGACGCCTATCTCGCTCGTCGTGCGTGCGACGGTCGCGCCACCGCGCGCACCGTCAGCTGGGGCGTCATTGAGCACCCCACTCCGCGCCGTACTCCGCGTCGCACTCAGCGCCGCACTTAGAACTTCCCTCAGCGCCGCACTCAGTGCCGCACTCAGCACCGCACTCAGCGCCCCACTTAGTGCCGCACTCAGCGCTGCACTCAGCACCCTACTCGACGCCGCATTCAGTGCCGCACTCAGCACCGCACTCAAGTCCCACTCTCCATTTGTATGGGGTCGGCACACAGCCACTGGCGATCCCAGAAATCCAGCCTTACGACCCGTGCCAAGACAGCAGGCGCGCTATCGGCCATCTGTCCATAGTTGACATTCTGCCGAGACGTCCCACGGACAGGGCCGTTCGGAGGAGGCCGGTCAGCCGCCGGCGGCGCGCTCGGCCCGCCCAAACCTCGCGGTCGTGCCGGCAGCCGCAGCCAGGCCCGCTCCGAGCGCATTATCCTGATCACTTGACGACTGCCATTAATTCCATAAGCGGGCTGTTTGGGCCTCGCCGGCGGCATTGGGGCCGGTGCGAAACGCGCCGTCGGCCGGCGATACCATCAGCCGCTCACGGGCTCACCACACGCCAAATGCGCCCGACCCATTCCAGATGTGTTTCCCAGATACCGACCAAAGACGGCAGGAACAAAAAGACACGGACCAGCCGGGCCACAGGTATACACAGGGTGCTGGCAGTGCCATCGCTCCGGACGCCGCGCGCTATCATCCGTCTTTGTTTTTCATTCTCGGGGGCGTTTCTTGCGCCGGGCCCGCCCTGGGCCGTCCGCTGTCCCACCGCGGGCTAGACGGCCGTCCGCCGTCCCACCGCGGGCCGGACTGGCGGTCGTCCCATCGCGCGGGAAGAGTGGCCCCTCGTGTGTGGCTTCGCCCGCCTATGCCACCGATTCCCTCGCAAGCTATCATAACAAAAAGTGATGAACAATGATGATCAGTAAAATAGTAATAATTCATAATAATAACTGGGCAGAGCGGAGCGGAGGCGGGCGCTCCGTTGATGACAGATCGCCTGCCGTCTGTCCGCGAGCTGGCGACCCTGTGCCGTCGGGCACGTCGGCAGTCCTCTCTCCAGGGGTCCGTTCCCGTTGATACCGACGACAGCGTGCTGAAGCCCTGAAATGGGAACGTCTCAGGTCCGCTAATGCTCTTACGGACGTCAGACGTGTAAGTGGCGTTTGGTGGACGATGGTCACTCAGGATGGGACGACAGCCACTCGGGATTGGACGACAGTCATTTGGGATGGGACGACAGTCAGTCAGAATGGGACGACAGTCACTCGGGATTGAACGACAGTCATTTGGGATGAGACAACAGTCACTCAGGGTGGGACGACGGTCACTCGGGATGGGACGACAGTCACTCAGGATGGGACGACGGTCACTCGCGATGGGACGACAGTCATTTGGGACGGGACGACAGTCAGTCAGGATGGGACGGGGATGAGACGACGGTCACTTGGGATGGGACGACGGTCGGTCAGTCAGGACCGAACGACAGTCACTCGGGGTGGGACGACGACCACTCAGGATGGGACGGCGGCCTACTGGGCAATTGAGCGTCACGCCTCTCGCGGCGCCCGGATATAGACATGGTCACGTGTGTCACGCCACGACAACCGGATACCACGTGGCGGCGGCAGACGGCAGCGAGGTGGCACGCGGCGCCACGCGAACCAGCTGCGGCGGGAGCGAGCGGGAGTCCAGCGACGCGCGGCTGGCTGCTGATGATACACGCCGCGGCGCCGACGCTCCGCTCCAGCAGAACGTCTCGCCGCAGGGTTTTTCTCCGGGAGCTACGCTCGCTCCGTGCCGGCGGTACTGGGCTGCCGCTGCGGACCGCCCGTAAACAGCGTCCGAGTCCGGTCGCTGAATGGCGCACCCTCGCCGGCCGGGCCCGCCGCCTTTCCAGCCCAAGTCGTCCGTTATCGACGGCACGACGCAGCCACAAAGCGGACAAAAAGCCGCCCTAAACAGCCGGTTTCGACAGCTGAGTCCTGGTCGGCCGGCGCCCTCCAGCCCGCTCGGACCGCCCCTGGCAGGTCAATAGCAGGGGCGGCCCTGAAACGCGGCGTCTGCCTGTGTGCGCGGACCAGCCGTCAGGGTCCGGCTGACGGCCGGATTCCGTCAGGGTCCAGCTGGCGGTCATGCTCCGTCAGGGTCCGGCTGGCGGCTGAGTCCCGTCAGGGTCCAGCTGGCGGCCGGGTCCCGTCAGGGTCCGGCTAGTGGTCGGGTCCCAGTCAGGGTCCGGCTGGTGGTCATGCTCCGTCAGGGTACGGCTGGCGGCCGGGTCCCGTCAGGGTCCGGCTGGCGGCCGGGTCCCGTCAGGGTCCGGCTGGTGGTCGGGTCCCGTCAGGGTCCGGCTGGCGGCCGGGTCCCGTCAGGGTCCGGCTGGTGGTCGGGTCCCGTCAGGGTCCAGCTGGCGGCCGGGTCCCGTCAGGGTCCGGCTGGTGGTCGGGTCCCGTCAGGGTCCGGCTGGCGGCCGGGTCCCGTCAGGGTCCGGCTGGTGGTCGGGTTCCGTCAGGGTCCGGATGGTGGCCGGGTCCCGTCAGGGTCCGGCTGGTGGCCGGGTCCCGTCAGGGTCCGGCTGGTGGTCATGCTCCGCCAGGGTCCGGCTGGCGGCCGGGTCCCGTCAGGGTCCGGCTGACGGCCGGGTCCCGTCAAGGTCCGGCTGGTGGCCGAGTCCCGTCAGGGTCCGGCTGGCGGCCGGGCCCCGTCAGGGTCCGGCTGACGGCCGGGTCCCGTCAGAGTCCGGCTGACGGCTGGGTTCCGGTCAGCATCCCTCCGCACTCGTCGCGGAGCGGGCGGACAGCGGCCGCGACAGCGCCCCGCCGGAGCGGCGCCCACCCTATCTCGGTGAGACGATCACACCTCACCGGGCGGCCGCCAGAACCCCGAGTGCCGCCAATCACTCATGTGTGACGTCAGACTCGGGCGTGACGTCAGTCCCTTGATGTCGGTCATCGCTCAGGTGTGCGCAGATCCGGAGGCCAATTTTACCTGATTACCATTATCATGCTGAGCGCCCTACCGGGCCGCCGCGTCAGGCTGTACAGGCGGTGGAGGGGCGTGGAAGGGGGGATAATTAAAGCGGACGGTCTGCGCGCGGGGGAGGCCCGCTAATTGGCTCGGTCGCCGGCCCGGACTGCTGGTAATCTGAGACGGGGTTGGTCCCGGGGCCGCGTATGGTCGCTGGCAACTGCGCAGGACGTCACGTCGCCATTGTAGATCGGTCAGCCGGAGGGAGGGGGACGGGTCATCGCAACTGGGGACCGCCATCTGCCGCGGCCGGCGACGTTCCCGCCGGTCTCAGGCTGACCGTTCCCGCCGGTCTCAGGCTGACCGTTCCCGCCGGTCTCAGGCTGACTATTCCCGCCAGTTTCAGGCTGACCGTTCCCGCCGGTCTCAGGCTGACCGTTCCCGCCGGTCTCAGGCTGACTATTCCCGCCAGTTTCAGGCTGACCGTTCCCGCCGGTCTCAGCTGACCGTTCCCCGCCGGTCTCAGGCTGACCGTTCCCGCCGGTCTCAGGCTGACTATTCCCGCCAGCGTCAGGCTTGACCGTTCCCGCCGTCTCAGGCTGACTATTCCCGCCGTCTCAGGCTGACCGTTCCCGCCGGTCCTCAGGCTGACCGTTCAACGCCGGTCTCAGGCTGACCGTTTCCCGCCCGGTCCTCAGGCTGGACCGTTCCCGCCGGTCTCAGGGCTGACCGTTCCCGCCGGTCTCAGAGCTGACTATTCCGCCCGTTCAGGCTGACCGTTGCCCGCCGGTCTCAGGCTGACTATTTCCCGCCAGTTCAGGCTGACCGTTCCCTGCCGGTCTCAGGCTGACTATTCCCGGACCAGTTTCAGGCTGACCGTTCTCCCGCGGTCCTCAGGCTGACTATTCCCGCCCAGTTTCAGCTGACCGTTCCCCGCCGGTCTCAGGCCTGTGACTATTCCCCGCCAGTTTCAGGCTGACCGTTCCCCGCCGGTCTCCAGGCTGACTATTCCCTGCCCGGTCTCAGGCTGAGCCGTTCCCCGCCGGTCTCAGTCTTGACCGTTCCTCCCGCCCCGGTCTCAGGCTGACTATTCCCGCCGGTCTCAGGCTGACCGTTCCCGCCGGTCTCAGGCTGACCGTTCCCGCCAGTCCGAGCCAGGGTCCGGCTGAGGCACGTGGCCACACTCCGGTTTCAGCTACGGTACGGGCCCGTCCGCTCGCGCGCTCCAGCAGTCGGCTTGTGCCGTATCCGGCCGCAATAATAAGCGCAATCAGCATAAATGGGCGTAATCAGCATAAATACGTGCTCTCCGCCGCCTAACGGGTGCGGCCCAGCGTGAGCTGATAGCGCAACAACACGCCCCGCGCGCGCACGAATCAGACAAATAGCGCACTGGCTCTGTCTGAGGTTAGCTTAGTACTTCCCATGCGAGCATCAGGCGGGCCGGCGAATGAAAAACGTGCTCGCGTGATCGGTCTGCCATTGGCCGTTTTTTCTTCTGCCTCTCCCGCCCGCTCATTCCCTTACGACGGTACAACACGCAGAGATCGAGCCTGGATTAGCGGAGTTAATTAAAACCTCGGCCCGCACGGCCGGCTCAAAAAGCCGACTTCGCCGCGATTTGTCAGCACACCTGTCACCGACACCCGAGGCCGCAAGGCAGCCGGGGCCGTGCCGCGCCAGCATGCATATTCATCCGCGCCTGCCATGATTTACATGTTATAATGGCGCGGCACTTTTCCTATGTCTAATAACCACCATGACGGTCGCGTGACGTTTTAATTTCCAGTTGGTTGGAGTATAAGTTGGCTGACAGTCGCCGCTGCCAGGCCCGGCGCAGTTAGCGGGCCATTACCCATTAAGGCGGGGAAGTGCACCCCAGGGCCGACCGGGGCTACCCACATCGGAGATAATGTCCGACATTACGGGCGTATGCTGTGGGCGTGCGTCGCGTCACAGCCCGCTGTCTGCCATAATACCCCATTTATCGAGGGAATGGACGACCAGTAAGCCGGCCTTTGAAAACGCCACATAAATTTTTATAACGTGTTCGACATAGCAGAATAATTTCGGTGGGGCCGCGTCGGCATGCAAATTTGCGCCGCTCATGCATAGTCAATACGGCCTGTGCGGGGATAATGAGCCGGGGGATGTCTCTCCGCCAGTGTCGCCGAGCTGCGTCTGCCCCCGACGTTGTCTCTCCGCCAGTGTCGCCGAGCTGCGTCTGCCCCGACGCTATCTCTCCGCCAGTGTCGCCGAGCTGCGTCTGCCCCGACGCTGTCTCTCCGCCAGTGTCGCCGAACTGCGTCTACCCTGACGCTGTCTCTTCCGCCAGTGTCGCCGAGCTGCGTCCTGTCCTGACGCTGTCTCTCCGCCAGTGTCCGCCGAGCTGGTGTCTGCCCTGACGCTGAGGACCTGCGCTCACAGACCAGTGTCAGATTTACAGTCGACCCGGGAGGATGTTGACAGTCGATCTGGGAGGATGGTAGTAGCCGTCGTCGTCAGAAGCACTCAGTTGCTGAGGCTTTATGGCGACGTTTGCCATTCACCCCGGCAGGAAGGGCAGGCACGGCATGGAACCGGGGAGGATGGTTAGTCGACCCGGGAGGACGGAAACGGTCTACTCGGAAGGATGACGGCAATCGACCCCGGGAGGGTGGAAACGCAGTCGACCCGGGAGGATGGAGGCGGTCGACCCGGGAGGACGGAAACGGTCTACTCGGCAAGGATGACGGCAATCGACCCGGGAGGGTGGAAGCAGTCGACCCGGGAGGATGGAGGCGGTCGACCCGGGAGGACGGAAGCGGTCTACTAGGGAGGATGGCAGCAATCAACCCGGAGGGTGGAAGCAGTCGACCCGGGAGGTTGGAAGTGGGTCGATCCGGGAGGATCGTATTAGTCGACCCGGGAGGATGGTATTAGTCGACCCGGTGGGATAGGGTTAGCCAACCAGGGAGGGTGGTAGCATCCGACCAGGGAGGATAGCTCCGCGACTGGCATTGGTTCTGCCGCAGACAGAGCCATACAATGAACAGCTCCATGAAAGACAGTTCACATTGGTGTTTCGTCCACACGTCACATGAAAGGCCTGAAAGTGGCTGGCCAGGGACGGTGGTATTCTTTTGCGGCGATACCGGAGAAACCGGGTAATGACGACATTCTAGAAATTCATTCGCAAGAAAAGGAAAACTGTGAGTATTCTCAAGGACGTCGGCACGTATTTTTGGTTGTAGCGGATGATAACGGAGCTAGCCATGGGTGGTATAGACCAGCTCCGGACTTCGGAGGTTCTCAGTTATCCTTTCAATTCTTTGCCGTCCATTATGACTCTAAGATTACTGCTTTGTGGATCCCTCCCACTGTTATGTTTCAGCTGGTGGTGCAGACAAACATAATTTTGTGCACCGGTAAGGTGTTCGTGTTTTCGTACGTGCACTGCTAATATGGCACACGTCCACTTCGGTGGGCCAGTAAATATCCGGCTACGATAGTCATACAGGAAAAGGACGTAACGATTCTGATATTTCAACAAGGGCATGCTGCATTAGCACCATCGTGTTATTAAACTAGTCAAGTCGAGTACGGAGATTAAGAAAATTGCGCTGCAACGAAGAAAAAGCTTGAGCATCGCGGGCAATGTGAGAACTCTTGGTTCAGGTCCATGTTGGTTTGCTATCTTAATCTTACACCTCATACGAACAATCCTGAAGGGGATTAAGGCAAACTTTTCCTGTTGTTGCCTAATCTACTGACGCATCTCGTTACGTTGACCATGATTTGACGTTTCATTTTTGCCTGTCTGGGGGTGTACTTGAAAACAAAACAAATGAGTGTTGTTTTTTGCCGCTTCCCCGATTGTAAAAAGGATGTTAGATTCGCATTTGGCTGAAATACGTTGTGTTTGCCTAGCCTCACGATAGGAACGAAATGACATTTGAGAATTAGCTAAAAAGATCAGTCAAACAAACTGTGAGCCTTTTAAAATCTTAGCTACCTGCATTATCCAAGACTAACTTTCTTTTCATTTTTATAAGAATATTCTGAAAGCACGATCAAAGCCATCTATTTTTGTGTCTGGGGCACGTATCAACTTGAAGAAACTTTTCCAACTGCTTTTTTGCAAGATTTTGAGTTAATTCTGTCATGGAGTCGCTACTCGCTGTCAAGCAGTCTGAGTGGTCAGCACATGCCCTGGCCTTTACAGGGTTCGAGGCTTCCTATTAAGAGAGGTCGTGCGCAGTGTGCTTTGGTCTGCTGTTTGGTGCCCGGTTTTCTATTTCCACTTCGCTATAACAGTTGTGTTAAGAACGTTTTGAATTTCGTGAGATAATCTGCACTTTTGCTCGCTTTTACTAGAACGAGAGTGGATGCGTTCGCCAATTTCAGGTCACTCTCAGGCACGCGTTCTGAAAGTTTTGCGGGGCGCGTACCCCCACGTCCCACGTAGTCACCCCTGAATATTTCTATTTTTATTATTGATGTATCTGTTGGCGACTCATCGCTCACAATAGCAGAACACGAAGTGTCATGCGGGAGAAAACTTGAGTATCACTAGGAGCAAAAGTAATTTGGGTGATTGATAGATGAATTAACTTTGGTATCGATGGATTAAAACTACGGAAGTTTTCAAGTGAACGAGCAAAGAACATTATACACATAGATAAGATAGTAGTAACAGCATTTTCCTCGGAGAAAAAAAACAGGAAAATGGAGATATAGAAGATGCGTTGATGTTCCGGCACCAGGCCCTTATCAAAAAGAATAGCAGAAGTAAATTCCAGATTGCCTGCTGATGATCTTTTTTATTTTTCAGGTTCTTTGTTTTTAAAACAGTGAGTGATAGTTTTTACAGGACGTCAACATACAGGGGATTAAACAAGAACCAAATGCCAGCTATTACTACGATACAGTGTATATCTAAGATTTAGAATGCGCGAAAAATACGCGGATATGCAAATAACTCCAGGTGAAACAGACGCCACGCATCACGCTCCATTCAAACATGCAAGCGAGTTGGGTTGAACAGGCATCCCACATCGCGCATTGATTATACATGCCAGCTATTTCAATTAAACAGCCATCGCACATCACGCGTCAGGCATCACCCACACATGTAACCGATTTGAAGCTAGCACACATCGCACATAAAGGCACATATCACGTTCGCCCAACCAGCCATGATGAACCCTGTACGGTAAGGCTAGGTCGCCGACTTTTTATAAGAATAGACCCGCTTATTTTCCTGTCCGGGTGGTCCTGTGTCCTATAGATGACTTTGAGCTCTAAGCGGGGCATAGGGTCCATACCTCCCCGGATTTCAGCATGAGCGTGTTTTGCCAAACATGGCCACCGAAATGGGCATTCCCTGTTTTGTTTTTGGCGTCTCGCGGGCGTTTCATCATATCTCAAACGAATAGGGTGCATGAACTCCCCAAAATAGGCTATGTCCCTGCCATGTTTTCGACGCAGTTTACTGTAAAAACTGTGGTTCGCTGTTTGAAAAAAGCTGAAAAATATATTAAGATCATCCGCAGGCAATTTTGAATTCGCTTCGTGTGGCAGGGCAAGGGCACTGTCCGCTGGCATCTGGCCAAAGAGGGTCAGCCTGGTCTGGAG
This sequence comes from Pollicipes pollicipes, assembly GCF_011947565.3. Classification (NCBI taxonomy): domain Eukaryota; kingdom Metazoa; phylum Arthropoda; class Thecostraca; order Pollicipedomorpha; family Pollicipedidae; genus Pollicipes; species Pollicipes pollicipes. The sequence goes on along the minus strand of NW_023596136.1, from coordinate 4,266,166 downwards.
CGGATGTGTCCGCGCACTGCGCGGCCTGCCAAAACCATGTCTGACACCAAGGCTGTGGGCAATATGATGCAATGACCTTAATCGGCATATTTTGGGGTGGCAAATTCAAGTTGCACGCAACAAGCGCCACGTTGGCAGTGCCCTGAATCGAAAACAAGGACACAAAACCTTCAAATATTTTCATTTTCGACATCTGTGAGGGATTAGACGTTGGAACGGCGGTACTGGGTAGAAGGGGAGAAACAGAACCACGGCGGAGCAGCAAGCAGAATGGCTTATTAAGTAGAAGAGCAGTAACAGAACCACGTCGGAATAGTGACCAAAATGGCTTATTGAGTAGAAGGGAGTACATAACCACGGCGGAATAGCGGCCAAATGGCTTACTGGGTAGATTGGAGCAACAGAACCACGGCGGAGCAGTGGCCAAGATGGCGTGCTGTGATTAAAAAGGGCAAGTGACTGGTGCCAGCCGCAAGCGCAAGTCCGGCTGCTGCACGGCTACATACGGAATAACAGGCAACAGCTGAGCCACATGCCACTCGGACGGACGTGCCCGGGCGGCGTCAGCAGTGTTTCTCGATGAGCCGTCCGCTTCCCACGACAGCTTTGGCACGCGCCCTCTGATGATGACCTCGGACAGCGCGCTCCAAGGTCCGAGATTACGCACGTGCGTCCAGGTTACCGAGCATGCCCGCTCTGGCATAGCAAGCAGCTTACAGACACTGTAAGCTCAATATACCGAACTCAGCGAACCGCAGAGAGGAGTAGAGAACTGTGTAAAGAGTCTACCCACCTCACGTAAAAGAAAACTACCTATCTCGTGTGCTCTTGTGACTTGCAGTTTTAACTGCCGCAGCATGAAGAGACGGCAGTCTACTCCACTGCTGCTGAGGCCATCGTGTGCTAGGATCCTGGGATCTGCGGCTCGTTCCAGTGCCGCGAATGACGAGCGCAAGCAAGCTAAGCCAGTCGGGATAACCAGCGCACCGGAACAGCCTGGACCTGGCAGCAGTCTGACAACCGGCGTCATCAGACGGCAGGCGATACGGGACAAGCTGGGGAGCCAGAGCGGGACAGGGCTGGGAGAGCCAGAGCGAGCCTGCTTCTAAAATTGGAGCCAGTTGTGAACTACCACTACGGCGGCTCCCCCCAGGCGAGACGTTCCTCGGCCGCCGTCACCAGGTGCGCGGGCGGGAGCATGCCAGCTTTGTTCATCACTCAACACATGCCACACCCCAGAGACGCACCAAAGGCCTGTGCCGACGTGTCTTACGGGGACCGCCAGGGACCTGAACCGGCGTGTCTTACGGGGACCGCCAGAGACCTGTACCGGCGTGTCTTACGGGGACCGGCCAGAGAACCTGTACCAGCGGTGTCTTACGGGGACCGCTGGCGGCCTGTACTGGCGTGTCTTACGGGGACCGCCGCGGTCTATGCCATCGTGTCTTACGGGGACCGCCCGGCGGCCTTGTACCAGCGTGTCTTAAGGGGACCACCGGCGGCCTGTAACGGCGTGTCTTACGGGGACCGCCGGCGGCCTGTACCAGTCTGTCTCACGGGGACCACCGGGCGCCTGTACCAGTCTGTCTCACGGGGACCGCCGGCGGCCTGTACCAGCGTGTCTTAAGGGGACCACCGGCGGCCTGCACCGGCGTGTCTTACGGGGACCGCCGGCGGCCTGTACCAGTCTGTCTCACGGGGACCACCGGCGGCCTGTACCGGCGTGTCTTACGGGGACCGCCGGCGGCCTGTACTGACACGTGTTCGGGGCGTCGCCTGCGCTGGCACCCGCGCGAGGCACGCGTTCGTCTCACGTGACGCCTTCGGAGCCTGCGGCGTATACAACAGAGGGTCTTTGTCATGGTAAGTTCGGCCGGGCGAGTGTTCGTCAGCAGGCTAACGGAACAGACAATGGGGACTGGCGAATGGTGAATGGAGCGCAGGGAGGTGCGCCTGGTAGGGCCGCGCCGCCGCGTGCCCTACAGATGACGCTGTTGCCACACGTCTGTGCACCTGAGCGACAGCCTCGCACCAAGTGGTCCTCCAGCCGGCATTGCGCTGTCTTTGCTTTGACGCCGTTGGCCGTGCCGCCGGCCGGGTGGGCCTGCGCAGGCGACAGCAAGCGACGTGTGCTCTGTCCCCCCCCCCCCCCTCCACGCTCTTGCGATCCCAATTCAGAGTATGACATTAGCAACTATGCTACACCCATGTGTTGTTCAAAATCACAGTGGGCTCAGCATTTAAGATCTTTTCGGCTATTTTCTTGAAAATCTGATTACTGTGTTCGCTTCTTTTCGATGTTTGTTTAAACTTGCAACCAAAGCTCATGATACAAAGAGTGACTTACACCAGGAAGATATAGAGTGTCATATTACATGGCATCGTCATAGTTATAGTTTTCGGGGTTCATCCTTTAATGCACATTTTTTAGGACGACGCTTTAAACAACGTCGATATAATTGCAATGTTTGTAAACTCCAAGTTCTCTCAAGACTGTTGTAATGTGGATCTCATCCCTGCATACATCAGTTTTTGTAATACCGGTATAGCGCAAACGTACTACATACATATCACAATACAGACATAAGCATTGCTATATTACATATGCTCGTCATCAACAGGCAACAGTGTTCATCCGCGACACGCAAAATACTTAGTGTTTCTGCGCTCTCCGCCTTAATGGTGGCTCCTCATGCATATGAACGGCTTAACACACATTTGTTTGCTTTGTTTTGATATATATATATATATATAGTTGATATATATATATATATATATATATATATATATAGATATAGATATATATATATATATATATATATATATATATACTGACACACATGTGTATGACTGGAATGAGCATAGCCTTTAGGAGTTTATTTTGATTGCTACTTTAGTTAGCAATATTATATCAAACATAAAAATTGTGAACATTTTCACATCTAAGCGGTACTGAACTATCAGGGTTTTCCGACCATTGTAAGGTACAAGCGCCTACAGATGGCGAATGATGACTGGTTTCAGCGTCAGACGCTCCCTGTTCTAAATACTCGTGATTATGTACTTGAAGATAGCAGCTTTTTGTCTATATATCTGAAGGTGCAATGTAGCGCTGTTGCCTGACATGCTTACAGCCGCTGTTAACATCTTAACTGCACCTATAGTCGGATAAGTTGTTGGTGTTGCTGCTGATCTGAGTAAACATCAGCATAACATTGGGGCCAGCCAGTTGATATCATCAGGCGACAGTTGGATCTAGCTGAGGACTAGCGAGATCTTAACCGTGGGGCTAGGGCAGTTACTGACTGCTACAAAGCCATGAAAAGGAGAAAAATTCGGATAGCGACCCTGAAAGGCAAAACCAACTGAGTGCATGCAATCTGACACTGTGCCCTTGTCCAAGTTGAATCGTGTTCCATACTGAGGCTGGCCATTCTTCCTGACGCTGACCGGCAACCAGTTAAGACAAGGCAGCTGATCCAGCTCTCACTAAAGGCTTGGCACGACAGGCGGCCTGGGGAGCGACCGGAGGCATCACGCTGCTCCGATTGAAGGGTGTCCGGGCTCGCCACGCCACTCTCACAGCCTCGGCTGGGCCGCCGCTCAACTCCAGTCGGTGAGCCGGACGGCAGGCTGACGTCCGGCGTCACTACTGCGGTGCCGTCACCGCTAGCGGGGCGTGACGTGTGCGTGACGGCGGCGGTGACAGCGGCCGGCCTGCCCCGCACTGTCGTCGCCACAGCCGCCCGGCCTGGCCCGCACTGTCGCCGCCAGAGTCGGTCGACCTGCCCCGCACAGTCGTCGCAAGACTCGGCCGACCTGGTCCGCACTGTCGCCACCACAGCCGCCCGGCCTGTCCCGCACAGTCGCCGCCAGAGTCGGCCGACCTAGCCCGCACAGTCGCCGCCAGACTCGGCCTACCTGGCCCACACTGTCGCCGCCAGACTCGGCCAACCTGGCCCACACTGTCGCCGCCACAGTCGGCCGGCCTAGCCCTACTGTCGCCGCCAGACTCGGCCGACCTGGCTTACACTGTCGCCGCCACAGTCGGCCGGCATGCCCAGCACTGTCGCCGCCAGACTCGGCCGACCTGGCCCGCACTGTCGCCGTCACAGTCGGCCGGCATGCCCAGCACTGTCGCTGCCAGACTCGGCCGTTCTCGGCGTGCCGGCCCCGGGAGCTGCCCGGGCGAGGTCGAGGCGGGGCATGCATAACACCGCGTCTGCAGCTACAACCTAACGGCGGAAGCAGCCCCCCCGATGGTCAGTCTCCCAGCTGGCATCCGCGCTGCGGCGCCCTCTGACGAACGCTGTTCGTACTGTCCTCAGCAGAAGGACAGGAGTCAGGAGCCCATCCTGTCTGCCGCCCTCTGATACTGTCTATTTTTCTGCGGGCTGACACGCAATGCTGGCTCTCGCAGAACGGCAGCCTAAATCGAACTGAGGCTCAGGGGAAAGTGAACAAAGTCCCGACTGAAACTGTCCGGGTAGTCGAATGGCATCGAATTGGATAGAATGGGATCTGCTGCACCGCAGATCTCATTTTCTGCCTCTACGCCGCTCTACCAAGACTCGGTCAAAGGAGCGTGGGTCTGGGCGTGCAAGAGCAGTGATGATCTGTTGTATGACGCAATATACTGCGCAAGCTGGTGCATACCCGTGGGTGTTATCGAGATATGTTCCGGGAACAAACAAACCTTTGAACCAGATTCGAACTGACTGTTTTTTATTTGTGCGCTGCTGCAGGGTCTAAATTGGGTCAACTGAATCACCATTGACTCTTGACTCAAACAGGACTGTAGGGCTACGCAGACATGTGCTAGGTTCGCCTTGACGTGGTTAAAATAGATTCTGATTCAAAACCCTTGCGTGCCGAATTACAAGATGGGTGAAACGAACTTTTTGGGAGGAGATTCAAGCCACCTCCCGATTCAGGTAATTTTGTTTGCGTTTATTCCTAATCTGACTTTGGTTTACGACTGAAGGGACTGCATCGTAAGTGGAATCGGCTAAAATCAATACAAAATGGGCAACATCCAAGAAAAGCAACGTTCCAACTCTTCTAAACATGATATGATTAGTTCCAAGCCAACAGCTCTTTTCTAGATTCGGTCGCAAGCTGCGTTTAGACGCCCACTCACCTAATATTTTCACGGATGGAACAGCTGTTCGGGGAGACCAGAGGTGCGGGGTTCGATACCCCGGCCCGCCATTCCTGCCAGGATGAGAGGCAGGCGACGCCTCAGTAGCTGAGTGCGTCGTAAGGCCCGATGCCACAACTGTTCGGACTGTCGTCCTCATCTGGTGTGTTGGTATGTACACAGCGTTTCGGCCGGTGACCGTACGGCTGACGGTGGTACACCTGAGTGGTAAGCTGGGGGCGATGGTAGGTAAACCTGAGTGTTTAGCAGCTTCCACTCCAGGTAGAAGAAATACTGAATGACGGACTAACCTTCGCAACCTCGGGCACCCGAATAAGCCACCTGGACGTCATAGCTCCCACAGCAGAGACCGCACTTGCAATTGGGAGAGAGAACAGAGTGTTGGCAACGTGGACCTTGCTCATCAATCCAAGTGCAATCCACATTTCCAGACATTTGGTTCACGCGTATTCAGCGAGTACTCATTACGTATAAGGGAAGGCATTTGATCTCACCAGCGCTGACACATTCCCAGGAGCAACACTCAGCTCAGGGAAGTTTTGGTTTGCCGCGCTATCTGCACTTTAGTCTGGTTCGTTCAGTACGGATTACAGTCACGGCACGAATTACCATGTCGTCACCACGACGAGCGCGTTGTTAGCCAGCCGTGGGCGTTCTAAACAGGTCAGCTCCGTGATTATATCGATTTCCCCAGCAATAATTCCTATCACGAGCCCAGCAGCCGGCACCAGGCTTTGACTTGTTGTTGTCTCCGTCCAAGGAGCATAGTGGCGCTCCGTGCGGTAGCGTCCGCCTGACACCTCTCTGTGCGTTGGCGACTCACGTGCGGGTCTGTTTCCGCCGCACCAGGCCGGCAGCAGCGCTGGCGGCGTGCTGCCTAGAGGCGGCGCGCACTGCCCTCTCCCTGGGCGCACCGCGCGAGGGTGAGGCGCCCGCAGAACGCTACACACCCGTCGAGACAGCGCAGACCCGGCGCCGACCGAAGAGACGGCAGCGCGCGGCGGGTCGGTCTTGCCCAGCCGCAGCCGTTCGCTGGAGGTGCCAGCGCCGGCCTGCGTCCCTCACGCTAGGGCTGCCGGGCTCAGCAGGCGGCGAGTCGAGTCACATCACCACCAGACGTCTCTGAGCCGCCCCCCGCTGGCGGCTGTATCCTGGATCGTGAAGTGGGCTCGGTCTCACGGCCACGCTTCACACGCCTGTGGCTTCCCCAACCGTCGGAGCCCCTGGCCGGCTCTGAAGCCGCTCCTTCCAATCCCAGAGCCACGCGCAACCCGCCGAAAAGAAACCGGCCGCTCCCATTCCTCGGCTACGAGTGGTAACGAAGCCAATTTTTGAATCAATAAGCGCCAAATTACAGCGTGCCAACATTCCGCGGATAATGTAACTTTTCCAGCGAGACGGCTGGCGTATACGGCGCCGACGCCGCGCACAAAATAAGCGGGCCCGCGTTGAGCGGTAATTACAGAGGCCACGCTGAGCGGGCGGGCAGCGGCCCGGCGGCGCGGGGGACGGGCGGCGCCGCGTCTAGACCGCCCGGCGGCACGGGGGCGGGCGACGCCCTGTCCAGACCGCCTGAGGGCGAGCAGACGCCGGCGGCACATGGGACGGGCGGCGCCCCGTCCAGACCGCCTGGGGGCGAGCAGACGCCGGCGGCGCGGGGACGGGCGGCGCCCTGTCCAGCCAGCCTGGGGGCGGGCAGCGGCCGGCGGCGCAGGGACGGGCGGCGCCCCGTCCAGACCGCCTGGAGGCGGACAGCGGCCGGCGGCGCAGGGAAGGGCGACGCCCGGTCCAGACCGCCTGGAGGCGGACAGCGGCCGGCGGCGCCAGGGACGGGCGGCGCCCCGTCCAGACCGCCTGTGGGCGGGCAGCGGCCGGCGTCGCGTGGGGACGGGCGGCGCCCCGTCCAGACCGCCTTTGGGCGGGCAGCCGCCGTCGGCGCGGGGACGGGCGGCGCCCCCGCCCAGACCGCCTGGGGGCGGGAAGCCGCCAGCGGCGCTGGGGACGGGCGGCGCCCCGTCCAGCCCGCCCGGGGCCGACTGCGGCCCGGCCTCTGGCTCATTACCACCACTAATGTGGCGGCGGCGGTCGGCTCACCGCCACGGTATCCGATCGGCCATGCCTTGCTGCACTGGTGAGGCGACGCTAATGCCGGGAATTTGGGGCGCCGGCCATACTGCCGTGACGCCGGCCGGACCCGCGTGTCGTCGTACCTCATGACATCGTCAGGGCGCAGGGTTCGGAATGTTGTAGGCAATGCAACTGGGTTTTCATCCATGTTTCCGGTGTTGGATGTGCACTGTGTGAGCAGCATTTGTTTAAGTAAACGTGTTTGCATCAATGTTCCCTTTGTATAGTCTAGGTTTTACCGACGTCAGCCTAAGCTCACCTGATCTGTCTTGCACCGGACTGTGAAGTCAGCTGATCGCAGTTCTTTATCAAGGACAAATGATTTGAGTTAAAGCCCGTCGAGGGAGGAGAACAGTCGGCCGACAGGTAGGCAGCCTTGACCGGGGTTATTCGGGGCCCTTCAGCGCCGGGCATCGCTCGGAACGCACGCGGAACGGCGCGGCGGAACCTGGCCGGCGCGGCGGGGTCTGGTCGGCGCGGCGGAACCTGGTCGGCGCGGCGGGAGCCTGCCCGACGCGGCGGGCGCGGCGAGGTCTGGCCGGCGCGGCGAGGTCTGGCCGGTGCGGCGAGGTCTGGCCAGCACGGCGGGATCTGGTCGGAGCGGCGGGGTCTGTCCGGCACGGCGGGGTCTGGCCGGCGCGGCGGGGTCTGGCCAGCACGGTGGGGTCTGTCCGGCACGGCGGGGCGGCGCTGCGCCGGTTAGTCGAGATGACCCGGCGCCTGGCCGTGACTAGCCGGTCATTTCAGCTGGCGCCGGCTCGGCGGAAAGCCGGCCACGCCGCCCACCCCGCTGGCCGGCGCCCTCACCCATCTCGGTAAACCGCCATCGGGTCTGGCGGCACTCGAATTAGAACAGTCGTAGCAGGTGGAGTCGTGTCGCGCCTGGCCAGGCAACGCCACACGGGCGCAGTCAGCGAATTTTGTTATGTCCAGCAGCCGGTGAAACACGAGCCAAATGCGCGGATGAGCTCATGTTCTGCCGACAGAGTCCACATGACGAGTCAGGGAAATGACTTCACGTTTGGCAGACAGCGTCACGCCCTGCGTCGTGCTTAGTGGGTCTGCCATCTGTCAGGTCATGTTCACTGGGTCTGCCATCTGTCAGGTCATGTTCAGTGAGCCTGCCATCTCTCAGGTCATGTTCAGTGGGCCTGCCATCTCTCAGGTCATGTTCAGTGGGTCTGCCATCTCTAAGGTCATGTTCAGTGGGTCTGCTATCTCTCAGGTCATGTTAAGTGGGTCTGCCATCTGTCAGGTCATGTTCAGTGGGTCTGCCATCTGTCAAGTCGTGTTCAGTGGGTCTGGTACCTGTCAGGTCATGTTCGGTGGGTCTGCCATCTGTTAGGTCATGCGCCATGGGTCTGCCATCTCTCATGTCATGTTCAGTGGGTCTGCCACCTCTCAGGTCATGTTCAGTGGGTCGGCTATTTCCCAGATCGTTCTTTGAAAAATTAATTTGTTTCAGTTTTTCCAAACTTTGGTCCAATCACCTTTCCTGTCATTTCCTTGAAAAACAGCAGCTCGTCATTCCAAAGCAGTTATTCTAAATTAAGATTGGTACGGTACTGAGCCTGTCTCCGCCGATGGGCGGACTCTGCGCCGGGTGTGTGGACGGGTGGTTGCCGTCGTCGCCGGTGGACGGGCTCTGTGCCGGGTGTGTGGATGGGGTTGTGACCGTTGTCGCCGGTGGGCGGGCTCTGCGCCGGGTGTGTGGACGGGTGGTTGCCGTCGTCGCCGGTGGGGCGGGCTCTGCGCCGGGTGTGTGGACGGGTGGTTGCCGTCGCCGCACGCCTCTCTGACTGGGGCGCCGCCTGGCCGCTGTCCATCTGACCGAAGGTCAACACCTGACCGATATGAATCTGACGTGTGATCCATTCGACCTGTGGTTTCCTTCACCTCGGATCAGTCTGATCCTGACACCCCGGCCTGTGATCCAGTTGGACAGTGCTCCACTTGAACTCTGTCTCCACTGACCTGCGGCCCACCTCACACCTGCCTTGCGGTCCACCTCAGCTGATTGGGGGAATGGAGGCAGAGCTGAGGAGCCCCCAGGCTCGGCTGAGCTGCGCCCGCCGGTCTGCAGTCCGGTGCGAGGCGCTGAGCGGGCTCTCCCATTTCGGCCAGCGGGAGGTAATTGAAGGGACACGGCTGCCACGCTGGTGGTAAATGGCGGCCCGCCGACTGTGGGGGCAGAGGCCGGGCCGCTGGGCAGACGGGCCGTGCTGGAGCGGACTGACACCGACACTGGAACTGTCTGACGCCGACAATGGCTCTGTCCAGCACTGACGCTTTCCGACACCGGCACCGGCGCTGTCCGCCACTGACACAGGCACTGTCGGACACCGACACTGGCGCTGTCCGACACCGACAATGGCCCTGTCAGACTCTGGCACTGTCCGACACCGACACTGGCGCTGTCCGACATACGCACTGACGCTGTCAGGTACTGATACTGGTGGAAGGGGGGGGGGGAGGAGGGGGGGGGGGGGGGGGCATAGCCGCCCGGTCCGGTAGGCTCTATTTCCGGCGGTGCCTCCAGTCCAGGGCTTCATCAGTTCTGCACAGCGGCCAGCTGAGCTCGATGGTCAGCTCGGCTCCGTTATCAGCAGCGGCAGCGCGCGTCGGCCGGCTTCTGAACACGTCACGTGACCTGCAGCGCCCGCCGTTGGTAATTGCAGCCGATGCATGGCCACTCATTAGGTAAATAGCTTAAGTGGCGGGCCGGGGCAGTGGAGCGGGCGGGGGCTGATGTTGGTGGCACGAGATCATGATCATGATCATGGGCGACACACGACGGCCCGAGCGGCGCTTGTGCGTTACCAGCGGCAGGACCTCAACTGGGCCGTCATGCAGGCCTGCCATTGCCCCCCCCCCCCCCCGATGCCTCCTTGTCCCCACATTCGGAAGAGGGGTGAGGACGCGTTCAGGCTGGCATCACTGCTTTCTGCGCTGTTGTACACGGTTAACTGCCGTGTTTGCTGGATCCTGTCTGCCGGAAAGCGTACTCTTGCCTTGCACATGCTGTAAACGCGGTCCTTCAAGATGCCGTTTGTACCGTCAGTAGCTTCCAGCCGTGGCTTCGAGCTTCGCGTCTGACGCCTGGTGCTAGGCGTGGTGATCTTGCGGGATCTCATGGAACTACTTTGGAATGATGTCGGAGGATTAATTTCTCCCTGTTGTAGAGGTAGATGCTGTAGATGTAGATTCTCCCTGTTGTGTCGTAGTTTCTCTCTGTTGTCCCTGTCTCCCCGTGCTTGAAGACATGGTTGGGCGCGGGGTGTCTTGCGAGTGGTGCGGGTGGCAATGTCTTCCAAATACATTTTGTGAGTTATTGTGTAGTTGTGCTGGAGAGCCTCCGACTGCTGCAGGCGCTGCCAGCTAGGAGCGGATCTGCGTTCAGTCACAAAGAAGTGCAACAAGTCGACGGCATGTCAGGTCGGGCTGAGCCGCGGGGGCGAAGGTCATCTAACACAGAGCGGCCACTGCGCCTGGGGGCCGCCGCCGACAAAGAGGGAGCAGCGGGGCGCCGCGGGGCGTCGTCTCTTCTACCCGCGACCACAGACCTCCAAGCTGTGCGGCCAGAGCAAGTCAGCGGATCAAGAACACGCTGCATCATGTTTTGACATCATGAACACGTCAGCTTCCAGCGTCAGTTTCCAACAAACGCTTGGAATGGCAGGTTCCACGCCACTGGTCGGTGGCAGCGCCGCCTGTCGCCTGTCACCTGCGATTTGTGAATGCGGTCACATCAAGGACACTTGTAAGCCCGGCGCCGGAGATGTCAGGCGAGCGTGGCCCTTGCTGTCCCCAGCTGTAGCAATATTGGAGATTGGTGCCCTCTGATATCCGACAGGATATTACCAGCACCATCTGCTCAGCGAAGAAAACTGCCCGCAGAAAAGTTGCCTAGTAATGACGCTGATTACTTGCATGTTCCACGGCAAGAATCAGAGTGTAAATACGCGGGAAAAAATGGTGTCATCTGGAGAACCTTAGGAACATGCTGACCATGAAATAGAGTAAAAATAGGTAGCAGGGCATAGAAGAGTGAAACGGAATAGCACACCAGAAAATTTCTAACAGATGGCAGAAAAAGCGACACAAGCACTAAGTATGAAACCATTCCCTCCTCTTGCCGTTCCCGTCTGTCAATTACCGTCTTCCTTTTCAGCAAAACTGATCTGACTGTGCAAATTTGCCCCCCACCACACAGCAGCAGCGGCGCGAGCCGAGCTCAGCTGTGCTCCACCACACAGCGGCGGCGGCGCCAGCCGTGCTCGGCCGTGCTCCATCACACAGCAGCGGCGGCGCGAGCCAAGCTCAGCTGTGCTCCACCACACAGCAGCAGCGGCGCGAGCCGAGCTCAGCTGCGCTCCATCACACAGCAGCAGTGGCGCGAGCCGTGCTCGGCCGTGCAGCTCGCCCAGCTCCGCCGAGAACAGCGTCACTGCACCGGCGAGGCTTCACTGGAGCCGGCTGGGCGCCGGCACGGCTTACCCAGGGCTTCCCGCCGCCGGCCGGCCTATATTGGTTTTTCGGATCGGCCGCCCAGCGGGGTATTAAATGACGCGGCCCACCCGGCCAGAGCGGGCGTCCCGCCGGCTTTGTCCGGAAAATAACCATGATACTGGTCTGCTGGACGGACGGGGACGGAGCGGGGCGAGAGAGGGGGGGGGGGGGCGACGTCCAGGTGGAGATTGCCGCGCCGGGGCGGGAGGGCAGCAATCTGCCGCCGTCGCGCACAATTACTGCGGTGATCCATACGGCCGTCAGCCGGCGCGCGGCACCGGCGACGACCGTCACTGCGGACCACCGGCGTCATGCTGCTCGCCACAATGCCGCCGCCGGTAACGATGCGGCGCGGCCGATATCGAAACGGCCGCCGCTGGGACCCGAACCGATTGCGGGGCCTGCCGGCGCCACCAGCCGCCGGCGTCGCTCTCGCCTCGCAATGACGCCGCCCGCAGCGGAGGCAGCGGGCTTCCTGGGGCGCCACCCGCCCCGCCTGGAGCGACGCCACCCGCCTGGAGCGGCGCCACCCGCCTGGAGCGACGTCACCAGCTGGAGTGACGTCACCAGCTGGCCTGGACGGAACGGCGCAGTCCGCACGAATCACTGCACCTTCTTGCTGTTGCTGCGCAGCAGTGTCGGCATGCTGGTCACGCTTCCGCCGTGTGTTCGCAGTGATTAAGTCGGATGTACCGGCGCCCTCGGTGGTGGGCTGCTATCCTTGATTCCCCGACCCGCCAACCCCGCAGCACTAAACGCGTCGAGGGCCCGCGGCCGCAGCAAACACAATTTCACTCTCTGCACACATGCATACAGCTTTTGACTCGACCCTGTCTGACGTTGGGCAAACATAATTTCATTTGTTTCAAACACGTGTGCATAAGTCCGTTTGACATTGCAAGATCCGGCCGCGGTGGTCCGACTGCAAACAAAACGGTTTTGTCACGCACACTGGGCTCGCCGCTGATAACGGCGGGACCGAGCAGAGGCGTTTGCTGATGAGCCGACGCGGTGAATAGTCACGAGATAACAGCAGAATTACAAACACGAACGTAAGTAATAGCAAGCTGGGCCCGACTGATCCGACGGCCTGCATGAATAGCTTACTACAATGGTCACCACCAGTGGCGCTGCACTGCAACGCCAAGCCGACGTTGGAGCGGACGCTTGCAAACCCCAGAAGGTCTTCGGGTCCAGCGGCGCTATGCGCATACAGAACTGCGGACTAAACATCTGTAAAGGCAGGCTTTCGCCGCCTCACAACTCCCGCTGCCGCTCGTCATGCTGCGCAGCGTCTGACGAGCGACAAGGCGGTGTCCGACGAAAGGCGAGCAGTGTCCAACGCGAGACAAAGCGCCTTTCGACGAGAGACAAGCCGACGTCCGACGAGAGACAAAAGCCGCGTCCGACGAGAGACAAAGCAGTATCCGATGACAGACAAAGCGGTGTCCGACGGAGAGACAAACCACTGCGAGAGACAAAGGAGTGTCTGACGAGAGAAGTCAGCGTCCGACGAGAGGCAAAGCAGCGTTCGACAAGAGACAACCAGCGTCCGACGGAGACAAGTCAACATCCGACGTGAGACAAAGCAGTGTCCGACTGGAGACAAGCCAGCATCCGACGTGAGACAAAGCAGCGTCCGAGGAGAGACTAGCGCAGTTCCCAAAAACGGCGCTCCCCAGCGGCGGCAGACCGGGCCATCGGTCACTGGCAAGGCTGCGGTGCTTTGCGGGCGTTTGAAAACTCTGACAGTTTGCAAGAGAGCAAAGTGTATGCTTTGACTAAAAAGCATAAAGTTTTCCTAAACAGAAACCTGAAGTCAAGCCGTTTGAATAAAAACGCAGACCATTCCATCATGCGTTGAACAAATACAATCTCGTGGCTAGTACATATGTCAGTACATGCTTAACTATAAGGCTTTGAAAAACTGAAGACTGTAGCACTGCACGGGTTAATTGATAAACCTGATTGATAAGCCTGTCCTTTATATGTCTCATATTATGTAAATAGTGGTACGCTGTGAATCATGCCAATGTCAGGGCAGACAGAATAGGAGTGAAGAACATCATATGAAAATTTATGTCTTTAAAATGAAGATCAAAATGTAGCATAATAATATGAAAAGATAGGGTCTGATAGGAAGGCAGTCCCAGAACAAACTACAAATGCAGCAATTATCCGGAGAGCTGATAGAACAATGTATCACGAATCTATGTCAGTAAGAAATCACATCCATGGATGTAGTTAGCATCTTCGGCTCCCACATTGGGCGGGGCGTCAATTTGTGCTCCGCGATGACCCCGAGCCGTAACATGGCCACTGCACCCTGCAGTCGCTGTTGCTCATACAAGGCTGCGGAACGGCATGCATATCGTTCATCTAAGCCAAACAACAAACAGAGCTGTTACGTCATGTGCGACGTGGTGCACTGCGTTTCTTCAATTTGCTTGCCTTAAATATAGCGTATTTTGCGGCTCTTTCTATTTCAGTGATAAACTCGAGCCCCTGCTCAAACGTGCTTTGACATAGGGTGACCATGCAACGGATTGTTTGCCAGCGTACATACCAAAATGCTGGCCCGTAAGCACACCGAAATGTTTACAGGAAGCATGCCTTTCAGTTGATTTATCACCATTCATGCTGTGGCACTAATATCGAATCAAACATTAGCTGGCAGCTCAATACAAAGTAAGAGCCAGTATGAGCCGAGGATTTTTACAACTTTGGCCGCGGAACGGCACAATTTTGTGAACGCCAAGAAGGAGAACCTCTAGTGAGCAGCGGTGGGTGGCGACGGCAAAGCTCTGCAGACAGCTGCTAACACCGGAAGCAGGACATGCGTCGCGCGCCCGGAGCGCGGCAGACGGCCAGACCCGCGGGTCCAGCGCCGTGTCGCCGTGAGCAGTTGCCCCCTCCCCCTTCCCCCACCGACTCCGTGCGGCGGCCGGCACGTTCTCGGCCGCCGGGCGTGCATCGGCCCCCCGGAAACTGGCGGCGCGCACAGGCCTGAGCGGCCAGAACGGCCGTCTGGCACGCGGCGGCGTGCCGTGCCGTGCACCCACGGCCGCCGCCGGCCCGCTCATTACAGGCCGGCCGGGCATTGTCCGGGGCCCGCCGCCGCCGCCGCCGCCGCCGCCGCCGCATTGTGAACATCTGATCAGGTGGCGCGCCACGCGGCTGCCGGCGGGTCACACAGGCCTGGCGCCAGGTCACAGCCCCGGCCGCGGCGCCGCCTCACCGACCACCGCCGGCCCCTCGGGTCACCCGCGTCTCCACGAGCGCTTCCCAGGCCCAAGTGGGGCGAACCTGAACTCGTCCTCGGGCTGGGAGGACTCATCTGAGCGAGACGAACCAGTTCTGGGTTGAGGGAGACCCGTCTGGGATGGCTGAACCTGACTCAGATTTAGGAGATAAGTTTATGGACAACCTTAATCTGTCCCAGGGTAGGAGAATCTCATCGGGGATGTTTCAAAAGTGACGAGGGTCCGAAATTCGTCTCAAGACGACCTGACCCTGTTGGTGGGGACTCGTTTGTGGATGACCTGAGCCTGTCGTTGGGGACTGGTCTGTGGATAACCTCGGTCCGGTCCGTAGGGGTTTCGTCTGTAGACGATCTAAGCCTGCTCGAGGGGGTCTAGGAAGTCTAGGGGGTCTAGGAACAGATGAGTCAGTCCAGATGGGTTCTGTTTATGGGCTGGACGATGTTTCGTGAGCATAGGTCGCTACTAAGAGGAGCTGTTGTCTCCAGGCTAAGCGTGGAACTCTCGTAAAAGTTTGAATCCCCTGCAAGGTGGGCGAAATGCACGCATGATGCTTCCACACATAAAGGGCCAAAGCTGGCTATCCTGGATTAAGTGGGGCTTGGCGCGCCAAAAGGTTAGCTATGTAAAACACCCACTGAATTTTGCTTTGATCTGAAGTTCTAGGTTTAGCATAGGCAATCGGATATTTTTCAGCCAAAATTGGCGAGACTCACCGGTCCGACCAAATTGAAAGCCAAATCACTGCCAAAAGATGCTCTTTTCTGCCTGTCTGGTCAATTTTGACATTAAGAAATGTAAATCTACAAACCTGCATGCTGCGAATGTTGCAGACATCTTTTAACTGTGCAAACGCTTTTGTTCTGCTGTTGAGTCTGTCCTGACTTTGCTCCGCCGCTTAACACGAATCGACACATAAAAACGAACGTACAGCCTTAATGGCAACTGCCTTGAGATTTCAGGCAGCACGCCAAACGCCGATGACGTCACTGTGGTACCCACGGCCGGGACGTCACTGTGGTGCCCTCGGCCGGGGACGTCTCTGTAGTGCCCCTGGCAGGTGACGTCACACTTCGTTGCACCGGGCGTCCGCACCACCGTCCCACTTTTGATCCGCTGTATGCAGACGATGCGTGCCGGCTATGTGAGCCTGCCGGCCTCCGCGTCGCCGGCGGTATTTGCGAGCCTCTTCTTATCGGCGAGCTGGGGCCCTTGTCAGCGGAGCTCTCAGCAGAAAGGAGAGGAGAGCCAACAGAGTCGAGTGCGTCGCTCTAGGCCGAGGCGGCGCCGGCGTCGAGCTTGGGCTGCCTGTTTTCGTCGGCTGGGCCGGAGCCGGCTCAAGCACTAGCCGCTGCAGCCGTCCGGACGGCCGGCGCCTCTGAACAAGCACTCGACAAAGTGCACCGTAACCTTTACCGAGGGCTCGACGGGCGCGATAGGCCGGAGTGGCCGCTTGACGGACTGACGGGCAGACGCCACGTGCGTCATCAGATGACGGGGGAGCCGTCTCCCCCTCCAGCGCGGCTCCGGCGCGACGTGAACTGGCGCGGGGAGCGCCGGGCTGAGATACGGGAACGCCGCCTGCCGCCGATGAGGCGTGAGGTATGAGGCGTCCGGCAGATCAACAGCGATCCGTCTGCAGCCGCAGCTGACGAGCGTGGCACCGTGCTGCTGTTTCTGTAGCATTCCGGCTGACGTCAGCACGCCAATAATGCGAGTGAGCCGCCCACCCCGCTTTTACAATTACCCTTATTATTCCGGGCGTGTTTTCCGATGCGATTATGTAGTTTCGTGTGATCTCGGTCGAATTAGTTATTAGCCATAATTGTGCGGTAGAATGTCATTCCGTGATTACGACTGCCAGTCGGGTCGCGGCGCGCCGTAAAAGCGTAACCACCGACCATCAGAGAAATTTCTGCACCCATGCCGAACCCTCAAACGGCGCACCCGGCCACCGCTACACGACAACACCCCCATCAGAGCGACGGCGCATGCGTGCCCGACTCCCAGGCCCCGCCATTATGGTCTGTATATAGATCACACTCACGGCAACAGACTGGAGACCTTTTCAGCTGCTGCTCGTGCCGAACCGATGACGCAGTGCACCGTGCTGCGTGCATCCGTAGTGTAGTTTCGCCTAGGCGAGCTTTTCGTTCAGTTCGCGCACGTGTCGGTGGTTCTCAAATTTGACCTCTTGTGCACGTACGTATTCGCCCTTCCATATGACCGTACACGCAAGTAGCAGAACTCTGTGCGCGCACATGCACACCGGTGCCACGCTGGAACTCGTTCCCATTGTCGAAAACTAGGCGACTGAAGAGCACGCGTCATGCAACGCAAGCGGAATGCGTGACTCGCCTGAGAGCGAGCATGCCATTTTCTACAAGTTTCGTTGGAGGTCCTGCGTGAGCTTTGGTATGGGCTAACTTCGGTTCATTACAGACAGTAAACGTTCCAAGCCATTCGTTGCCGCACTCACTCCATAGCCCACTTGTCATTGCGCGTATTCGGAGCACCCAGCGCAGGCGAAGCTGCTCCAGGTGTTCTGTGTGCAGCTGGTCGGTGCTGCCATCAGCTGCAGCTGTCAGCTGCGATGGTGGAGACGGCTGCCGAGCGGCTGCCGTCAGCCACAGCCGCCAGTTGCGGCGGCGGTGATGGGGGCGGCTGCCGAGCCGCTGCCGTCAGCTGCAGCCGCCAGCTGCGGCGGCGGTGACAGCCGCCGGCGGCCCATGTGAGTCGGACGTTAGCCGACGTTTTTGTGCCGCTGTCGAGCGGTACGTGACCGGCGGCATTAAGGATAGTATCGCCCTATCAGATGTTTTCAGGAAACGGCACGACCGGGCGACCTTATCTCGGCCCGGAACAGAGCGCAGCGGAGGAGGACGGTGCTCCGCCGGCTAGCACAAAAAGCGCTCCCATCTGGCGCGTCACATACAGAACCGTGCAGGCCGTGCCGTGCAGTCCCCGGCGCCCACCGGCCGCGCAGCCGGCCGCCGCCCCGCCGGCCGTGCGGCGCCGTTGTTATGCCCCCAGCAGCCCGCTGAAACGACATAATGACGTCGACTATTAAAATAATTCGCCGGCGACATAGAGCGACGCAGTGCGCCATAATGACGACAGCGCCGCTGCACCGCCGGGCGTGACACGATGAGCGGCGACGCGACGGACGCGGCGCCCCCCCCCCGCCCCCACTCTCCCCCGTCTCTGCCGTAGGCCGCCGTGCGTGCTACTGACAGCGGCTGCGGCACAAAACGAATCTATTTACAATGAGAATGGAGTGGCCGGTTCCCCTCGCCGACAGCACAATATCGGCGCGCTGCCGAGAGGGCCTGCCGCCGATATATGGAATCGTGCGGCGATTACGCAAATGGCCGGCGCGGCGGGTTAATGAGGAGCGCTCGCTGCGCCCTGCGCTGAAATAAATAAGCTCGGCTGCTTATTTGGCCGCGATGCTGCGTTGCCCGCCGGCTGCAGGGAAGCACCATTAGCGCAGGCGGCCGGACGCTGCCGGCTCCACCGTCGACCTGTTTACTCGTTTTTCGTCCGGAACAGACGTGTCGCTCTTCCGAGTCTGTTTTTGTCTAGCTTGGGCCTCGAGGGAGGTCTTCGGAGCCTGCTCCACGGGGGGCAGTACGAGTGGTTGGGAGGGGAGAGGGGCCTGCCTCCCGGCCCCAACGTCCGATAGGGTCTGAACTGCACCGGCTGCATGTGTGTGGCAGGGGGACGTGAGACTCAAGGCGTCAACCATGTAAACGCAGCCTGCAAGGAATATGAAGTTGCGAAACACCGGGTTAACCGTGTTTCCTGTCGCGCCCAATGAAGCCGTGTTGCCATCTGAGTTTGTCCCTGGCCAGCAGTGGCTCGACGTCGCAGGGCGCGCGTACTCGGACTGACGTCAACACAGTACACGACATTCTGACGCGCTTCAGCTCGCTGCTTTGCAGTGGGATGCTAAAGCAGCCTTCTGGCCACTACGCCACGGACCATTGTGAGCTCCAGCTCAGGTGCGTCTTTCACAGCTCCTTGCCATAAGTGGGTAACACAGGTGTGGCACTCGTGACGGAAGGAACGAAAATAGAAACATTGGCAATAAAGTGGGCTACACGTTTAGGGAAATGATCAGCGCGCGCGAAGAAGAGAGAGGAGAGAGAGAGAGAGGGGGGGGGGGGGTGAGAGAAATAGAGGTGAGAAAGTTGAGCAGAAGTTGAAGAGTAATGCATACTGCTGGCAGTGCTGCCTAAAACTGATTGCTGACCGGGCCGGACCTGACCGTACCAGGCCAGACCGGACTGAGCCAAATCGGGCCGGACCGGATCGGACCGGCTCGACGCACCGGACCGGACCGGACCGGACCGGACCGGACCGGCTCGACGCACCGGACCGGCACCACGCACCTTTCACCAGCGCGCCTCGCCGCGGTCGCCAATCTAAATCGGATTGAAAATTTAATATTGATGGCTAATGGTGGAGCCGGAGCCGGCATCGGAGCGGAGCGGGGCGTGCGGCCGGCGTCGTATCGGCACGGCCGCCGTCCAACAATGGGCCTCCAAATAGACCAATCGCCCTTTATGTTCCGGCAAAGTTTCGACGCTGCGATTGCCGCGGCGCGGCGTTACTGCCGCTGTAAATCGGCCGTCGAGT
>NW_023596136.1:4152459-4246368 GCF_011947565.3 Pollicipes pollicipes | reverse complement strand
CACTGGCAGCTTCACTTCCTTGCACTTTGCCCATCCAACCATAACTACAGGCACTTGCCATGTTTCCAGTCTTGTGCATGGTCAGCATGTTTGCGGTGTCATTTCACCACATGTAAAATTTTCCTTTTATTTTTTGCAGCATGTTGCATGACTGTGGAGGCAGAAGGTGTGTTTGCATCTTTCTGACCTACGTTTTGTGTGTTTCCAAAACGGGCTGAATAAGTGATGTCAGTTATTGGAGTTACTGAAAGCAATTTGTATATCGTATTATGTTTGTATATTATCATGTTTTTGGTCAGTCATGTCAGATGGGGAGTCAATACAAGAGAGGACACTTACCCCATCTTTTCATGATGTAATTTATTATGAAATCAGCATGGATTGCAGTACAAAAACCATATTATTGTTCATCATGTCATACCATAGTACAGCACTAAGGTAGTGCCACAGCTGTTGACCCGTGCCATTACACAACGTAACACGTTGGTCAACTACTCTGTCGAGCCTAAGAGACAGCAGCTCATAATTATGAATGACTGATAACAATAGATTTAGCAATGCCAAAGGACTATCAACAGCAAAAATGGTATTGCACAACAATGGTAATATCAGGGTTAACTATTTATTGCATAAATAATCCTAAGCAAAAAAGCATGCTTGGTAGCCCAGCCTTACAATCTTTACCATATCAATAGCAACACTTTGGCAATCAATTCATAGCAACGCTACAAATTTATTAACTTTCGAATGACACTCTATTTCCGGGTACAAACAATGAGGAAAGTAAGTAGTGTGCACATCACATGATATCAATGTCAGGAATATAGCACTGCAGGCAACGATAGGTCGACAATAAAGTATTAACAAAATCATCAACAGCATTGCAGCAACAGCAGCAGCACAGCATATCCTGCTTTGATATCAATAATCTGCCACAAAAGCTGGCGATTGCTACGTTGCGTATGTGAAACAGTCCACCAAAGTTTTTCCTACGGCCAGCACGAAGACAAAAAATCCAGAAACAAACCACCCACTAATCCGCCACTTAACACAGCCCCCGCGGCGAGAATGGCCGGTTGGCGTCAGGTTTCGTGTGTTTCGAGGTATTTTTAGCTCTGGCCGCCAGATGCTGCCAGGTATTGCTGTCGTCACAGAACTATTTCATGACGCCATCAAATAATGACGTAATGGGGCACGTTTTACGAACCTTGAAATGTTGCCACTTAGCGTCGTTTTTGAACCTTGAAAGCTTACCAATAATTACAAGTAAGCTTTTCTTGATAATTTGCCATGACGCCTTCGCCTCAGAGCAGCAGTGGAATATGCGCCGATGAATTTTTACGCGTAATTGTCGAAGAAAATTGTAGATGCCGCCAACGTCGGTCATTCCATCCCCGCTTGTTATTAAATTTGCGACTCTTCATGCCTGTGCATCAAGTTCTCAATACGTTTTGAATGCTATCATATGTTTTACTCCACCAAAACAATCAAAGCAAAAACTCTGCATTAGTCATCAGCCACCCGCCGATCACATCGACTATTCCGCTACCTGTAGATAAGCTAAGAAACAAGCTCATGCTTGATTTTGGTGGTCTTTAACTGCCAACTTAAGCCCATTTTGCCATGCTTTTTTCCAAAATACTCATGGGTGTGGGAACAGGGGGGGGGGGGGCAGGGGGCCATGGCCCCCACTTTTCAAAGAGGGGGGCAGCGGTGTTAACTGCCCCCTCCCCACTTTTTGGATTAGGGTTGCGTTTAGCTTACTTTTGCACCACATTAAACATACATACCGATTAGCCTAGGTCACCAGCCATCTTCCTCAAGATGTGTCATCTTTTTCGTTCGCTTACTGGCCATCACTTAGTGTCACAGCCACAGCCCGACGCCGCGCGGCCTGTGGAGACTGCAACACTGGGCGTCGAGGCGTTGTTGCTATGACCTGCGAGCGCGCATGTTTAAAACCTTATTACATAGTTTTTATCACTAGTCAATTCTGACTGAATCTTGGGAATTTTAAGACGAATATGGATACGCCATGTTAACATGAATTTGGGACCCCATTTCATCTACAATCTAGTCCTCATTCTCTCCGAACAACACGTAAAAAAGCATGAAACTGTGGTCTATGTGATAATAATTGGACCACCTGCGGCGATCGGGTTTGTTGTTGCGCCAATGAGGGTTCCTGTGCTGTTCCGGGGCCAGCTGCGCAGGTCAGAACGCCTCCCATGCCAGGGAGGGGAACAATACATGATGTATCCTCTAATGGCCTCCGAATCGACCAGGAGACCTCGCCCCGTATCGTCAGAATGATAGCCGGAAGACAGTTCGCGGTGGGACGGAGTGGCCCTTCGGCCCCTGACCGGAACCGGTAATGTGCTCCTGGTGTTCTATTCGAGGGGCCCCCTTGCCCAGAAAGAAATAAGGGGTCAAATTGTTGCTGAGTAGAGTGGGGTTTTCATTAGTGTTGAGTAGAGTGGGCCGAAATAAACTTTAAAAACGAACAAGGTCATGCCATGTTTTCCTGAAAGCATTCACTTTTTCAGAACGGATTCGTGAAAAAATTGCATCAAAAGGTTTGAACATCCCCGCCCGCAAACTCGAGAGGAAGAACATCGATGACCTGGGTTGCATCTTTCGTAAAAGCAAACGATGCCGGCCACGGCAAGTTCCACCAGACGACGGGTGCCATGTTAATTTGTCTTCTGGACAGATTAATAGTTATAGAAACATGAAAATAAAGATTCTACCTTTATTCTTCCAGTTCCATCACCAGATTCCAGCACCGCTTCGCGGGCTTTAACGGCCAGTCCGTTCATATCATCGGTCTAAAAATCGCGCACGTGAAATAGCGCCCGGACTGCCTTCTAAATGTGAGATTTGATCTTATGAAGTTTTCAAAGGTACTTCTTTCAGAAGCGTCATCCACCCGTGGGCCACGACTCAGTATTAGCTACTGGGCCAACGCCGTGCGGCCTATGGAGACTGCAGCGTCTGACGTCGAGGTTTTCGTTGCAAGATTTGCGAGGGCGCATGTTAAAAAAATCAGGTTTCATAAATTTTATCACTTATCAATTGCAACTGAATATGAAATATTTCCGGAGAAACAGGCCTAGCCATGTTAATGCGCATTGTTGACCACACGACCTACAAGCAAATATTCACCTCTAAATTTCGATAAAACATATCGATCTACAATCGACCTTCGCGATGTCCTTAAGCACCCAGATAAAACATTTTGACAGAGTCTCTGAATTCTACCGAATTCTACCGGTTTATAGAGACCACTAAGCCATCGTAAATAAAGGGCGCCGGTGATTTATTCCATGCAGTCGTTCAAGGCCTGATTTGTGCAGTTTATTGACTTTACAATACAAACATAATTAATCTTAAGGTCTGTTCTGGTTGCAAGGTAAAAATAATGAAGCGAAGAAAACCACATCCCATGGTAACAAGTAAGCTATATCCGGGGATTCTTTGGGGGGTCTCCATAAGAGGGGCTTTTGTCAACTTTGTGCTCACCTTGGCAAGGCCCTGGCTACGCCTGCCTGCATACAAATGAGATCAAGTCTTGATGATCAAGTCATACGTTGAATGATGAACAACTAAATGTATGTGGGGCCAATTCGTACCTAAGGCAGGTAGCTTCCCGGAGGTATTTTTCTGGGGTAGTGTAGTGTAGGGAAATATAATTTGTTAAAAAAGGGTACTGGTGCAGGTGTCCAACACGTTTTACACACCAATAAGTAGCAATGCTCATCCAGAAATATGCAACAAAGCAGCCATACGATTAGCTCGCGATCAGTCACGCGGAAGACAACTGGGCCTGGGCAGTGGCCGCCGACGGCGAACGGGAGCAGGGCTCAGATAAGGAATATATATTCTAAGGGCCCTCATTCTGTGGCGTGGCTGCTAAAGGAGAGTCTCCAGTTGTATGAATTTCGTCACCTTGTTTTTGGCAGATGCAAGCTTCCAAACTGGTTTCCGCCTAAGATGCTGTGACAAGCCTTATCTCTTCAAAAGCAGCCAGCGAAATGAAGGTGCTTAAAAAATCTGTCCCACTGTGACTCATCTATTCACATTCAAAATTCTCACTAGCCTATGTCCAGGCCGTATTTTGGCATCTACCCTGTGAAGGCAGATGTCAAATGCAGCCTCCTCAATGAACCAAAATGCCTACCCGCTCCTGGAATTTCACGTCCCAAGGAAAGGTAATGTTGAAATGGACGAATAACCTTGGGAAGCTGGATAGCATAAATGAGTCGATTCCTTACTTGCTGAATGACAGAGTTGAATAGGCAAGATTTAGCACCAGTGAAAATCAGCTTTAAATGCATATCTAGCATAGCAGCCATGACATTTGGATAAAGAGCAATAGCGACATTTATCTCTACCCCCGCCCTTCCCGGTCATCGGGCTTGCTTTCCAGGGAAAGTTACTGACGTACACACTTATTTTCCCCCTACCATTTTTTAATACGTTCCTACGCCTACGGAAATACTTGACCTCAAAATAACAGGATCCACCACGATATGGAGAGAATGGACAAGATGCATGCTTTTGCATGCGTAGCAGATTGGTGAACTAGATTTTGCACGTGATGAAATGATTTATGATGCTAGATAATAAAGATGTTAAGGGTCAAATGGTCCTAAACCCGAACATTTTCAGTTTTCTATGTTCCTATCTACGGGACCACATCCCGTATTGACACGAAATATAATCAAGCGCGTGCCGTTTGTAATTACGAATACAATTATGTGTAGTTGTATGTGCTTTGAGCATATTCTTGGGATGTAGGATTGCGTTAATACAACAGCAGCGCCCCGCCGCCGGCGCCATCTGTTGGTTGCCGTGCAGTGTGCCTAAAAAGCACCGCTTGTCAAAAATAGGAATAATGCTGCGGTCAATTTTTTGTGTCAGAATACGCGCCATAGATGCCTTCAGAGGCTCCCGAAAATTTTTGGCGCGATTGCATGCCATGCCAAAGAGGCATCCCCAGGAATCCTTCTGGAGAGGGGAAATTCCCCTTACCAGAGCAAGGGTTAAGCGTGTTATTTTATGGGGTAATTGCCAGTCCACTTAATGCTATGCTACATGGTAGCCTAACAAACCTTCAGTAAGCTCCATCGACGCGATGCTGTGCTGAATTGTGTCCAGGAAAATAATTGGCGAGTGATACATTCATTAAGGGCTGGGAACAGCTGTCTTAAAGAGCTTTTGTTTGTTGCCAGGGGTTTACTCATCCTTAGTCAGCATAATTGATTGCACTCCAGTCCTAGATTTCTGCTGCAATTAATCGCCTATGTTATAAGATAATCTAACTTTGTGTCCAGACGAAGGGTCAGGTTCTGTGTCCACACATTTCGATTCCATTCATCCACTGCTAAGAGACAATAATGAGCCACAGTGGGTCAGGTTTTCATCTGGTGTGGCAGTTGGTTGCGGGTTATCGCGACCCTGGCGTGGGCCAGATCATCAGTGTTGCACTTGATACAGCCCACGTCCTGGTTGGTTCATCGGGATTGATGTCAGGGTCCAAAACTACCACTTCGTTGGCCAGGCGGTCGGCATCTTTCTTCCCATGATTGGAACTGGCATCACCCAGTTCCCAGTGCAGAATCAGGTTGTGACTCTGTCATGCGATGCGTGCACCAGCCTCTGTATTTCAGCCAATGCATAAGGCTCTTGTCGGAAGGCGCGTCTGCGGCAGCTGGTGACCGGATGTTGGGACTCATTCAAGGAGCCAAACATTGACTCTGGCCCAAAACTACTGCTCAAGATGGTCAAATT
This sequence comes from Pollicipes pollicipes, assembly GCF_011947565.3. Taxonomy (NCBI): domain Eukaryota; kingdom Metazoa; phylum Arthropoda; class Thecostraca; order Pollicipedomorpha; family Pollicipedidae; genus Pollicipes; species Pollicipes pollicipes. Next base: position 4,240,575 of record NW_023596136.1, on the reverse strand, counting down.
GTTGGAGGATATTTACTTAACAGAACAGCTGTGCTGTCTCGGCAGTCCGTTCCACTTTAAACGTTCCACTTTAAACGTTCCACTTTAAACGTTCCACTTTAAACGCAACAGTAGTTAGAAATGAGTTTGTTTCACAAAATGTGGTGCTTACACATAACACAGTATTGATGAACTTATTCGTCGTAGAATAACCGGGAGAGTGGACAGATAGATGCATTGATATTTCGACGGCATGCCGTTACCGAAACGAATATTATCATGCTAATCAGTCGGTTACAACCAGCAGCTGGTTTCCAACTGACATATTATTCGTTCCGATGGAAGCATGCACCTGAAATGTCAACATATCGATCTGCCCATTCTCCTGGGTACTCCACGAGGAGAAATGCTATTAATACTTTTTCATCTACATGCATAATGTGTATCGCAAATGCACTTAACAACTTAGGCTATATCTGATGCTTGCCTCAATATTCTAGAATGTGGAGCATTCCCTGAATGATCCACATTTGAAGATAAAGAAGCAAACATCAGATATAATGAAATAAGCTCGCTTTGAGTACAAGTATACTTACAAGTTGAAAAGGCTGCTTTAGACAGCAGAATATCTCTGTTGAGTGAAAATGCTGCTCAATAAGTCATTTTTTGATTGCGTCATCGTGGCTCGCACACCATTGGGAGCCTATGCACGGCCGTCATATCTGGGAATCGTGCTCACCAACGCCAGCTTTGAACGACTCGAGACTAATATTTTTTGGTGGTCTTGATTGCCGCATGGCCATTTGAACGACATGATTTGAATGGCGTTATTATGGGGTCATTGATGCGTGAGCAGCCTTGAAATAGTCTCAGAAAAAGCTTTTACACGTTCGCGGGTGTGTAACTCAGAAACTAGAAGAGTTTAGTCTCAAAAGATCAGGGCTGTGAACTGCACGGAATGATCTTCAAGATGGCTATGTCAGTTAAAAAGCCCATGCAAATGTGGAATACTTCATTTAAGGCTGGTGGGCACATCGGTTCGGTTCAAACCTAAGATGTCGCATGCAGGGAGAACGGCGAGAAGATGTTTGGTCAGCGGCCGCATCACAGCCATAAATGGCTCGTAACAAACTCCATGCACTATCTCACTACACGCTGGGGCAATACCAGTGTTGAAAGAGATTTACATGATTTCCTCTATCCATAGAAAAAAATCCCACCTCTTTGTTATCGTCTGTGCACTCCTTTTGATGTCGCAAACTGTGTTGGTACCTTCAGGTAAATATTACTTCGTCTTTTCAAATGTGAGCGGTGACCTGTCTATAACTTCAGTACCTAAAATGAAATTTCATAGTTTGCCATAATGTTTATACTTCAGACCTCTTGTATTTACTATTCGCTCCTGGGAAACTGCACACCCCAATCCAGAATTACTAACCAGAAATCTAACAATGGATATCCCATTTCATGACTTGGGTTACATGGATGATGAACCAATGTACACGTAACGAACCGTCCGCAGCAAGGTTGGTTGATTATTTCGAATTTTGGGCGCTGTGACTATTTCGTCATGTGACAACCTAATTTAGTGTCTAGCAACGGTTCTTATCTCAGATTGGTCCAGATCAACGATTGATGTAAATTTCTCACTTTTAAGTGGCATTTGGTCAGGGTGCATACTAAAACCACCCAGTGGATTTCTCCGCTGACCTGTTATGGCCATATTCACCTGCAGCACATACTATGGATCTAGGATCTTGGACCAACTGTGGACCTAGGACCTAATGGCCACATATCACGAACTGTACAAAAAGCACGATGCGCGGAATGCTTCTTGCATTTAGCCGCAATGTGTCATTACAATGTTGCGCATCTAAAGAGCATGCGGCGCCATTGCTTCGCAGCAGCGGCGGTGAGCTGCTCACTGAGTATCACTTTTGCAGTCACTGAGACTGTTGAATGCCCGGCGCGGGAGCGGCCGGGTGTTTGGCACAGGAGAGGCTATGTGTATAGTACTAAAGTGAGAGCGTATTCGGCGCTGGTATAGGCACACGTTCAGCACTGAAGCGGCCGCGTGTCGGGCACAGGGGAGACTGCGCTTCCAACACAGGGCTCGGGGTCTGGTCGGGCTCGGATCACTGAAAGGGAGTGTCCCACCATTAGGGCTAATTTCAAGAACAAAGTCTAGATAGTCGTAAAGATGCTGTTAAGATATCAACTTCCTAAAAGCGTGGCTTTGGAACCGGTCGCTTGGCTAAAAAGTTTACTAATCGTTGCAGATCCACTTCATGCGACTCTCGTCCGACCAGCGGCCTCACTCGCAATCGAACGCGTGTGCACGTGTGCGTAAGATAGCGCTGGACTCGCGACGGCCAAGAAGTTGGTGGGTGACTTCAAGGCTTTTAATGTGCAATTCTCCGTGCAACACCATGTTTGCAATGTTACACACCATGCTGGGGGAAATTCTTACGCTGCGTGGAAACAAACGACGTAAAAATCAAGCTTGTCCTTCCCACCTCAACTCATTCTTACAGACTATCCGCCGATGCACCTTCCTCTCAATAGCGAGGGGCGGTAGAAATGGTGACCTCCGCCCATGCAACCCTGACAGGGAAGATTTCAACTAGAGGTTATACTGTTGCCGCTAGATGTCCAAAACTGTTCTCTGTGTGTGCACGCCAATGCTCCCCCCACCGGAGACAGCAATGCAATTTTTCTTCCCCCGTCTGAACCCCTGAATGTCGCCGCAGTCACGTTACCGGCTTAGCTAGGGCTTCCAAACCAATAGCTACCCATAACATAACACCATGTGAAAAGAAGAGCGGTGCTCTTGCTTCTCTCGTGTTATGGGTTTTCGAGCATTGTAGGACTAGTAGCAGTAGCTAACCATAACCCAACAAGCCTGAGCCAGCTGACCTTTTGTTGATGCAGTTCACTAGCGGTCTTATGTGCAGCTACTAGCGGTGAGACTGCAGGAGTATGCGGAGTAACGTCAATCAGGAGCGGCGGCGCTCTCCGTTTGTGGTTGCTATTTATTATTTCTTTCAAAAGTAATGAGTAAGTGGTGTTAAATTTCGTTCGCGTTGGCAAGAGTTTGCTCGTGTAACTTAAACAAAGCTTGTACCAAAACTAAATAGACGTGTGTCGAGCTTGCTTTATTTCGCCAAAGGGGAGGAGGATTTGTCCACCCATTCAGAGGGATGGGAGGGGGCGGAGGTCTTAGTACGTCTTGACAGTTAAGACACCCGTGGTTCTAAAACATAAAAACGGCCCTCGAGGTAACTTACCATTATTCAGGGCATCAACATCCGAATCAATTAACAAGCGTTTTCTTTGTCTGTCAATGACATGTGTTTTGTTTTTTTAAAAGAGAAAAATCATGTTGATAAATATAGCATAAATAAGATAATATTAGGTAGATGAGATAGTAAGATAGAAATGCAATTTCAAGTAGTATCATGTCTTTCTTGTACATATGCAAGCTCGGTGTTAAGCCAGTGGAACTATAGGTGGGACAGCCCTCCCCAAATCCTCCTAGTACTGTCGTACAGGTCAGTACCAAGCCAGTGACTGGCCAGCTGAAAAAAACAGCATGCATACTTTGCAGCTGTTGACGCAGTGGTTGCGGGAAGAGAATGAGTTAGTTGATAAGCATGTGCCCAAAACAGGCTGAACATAAATATGGTTTAAAACCATGATGATCTTCCTGACATTCAGCCGACAAAATTCGGCAAACAATTTATAAGTCCGCTCCGGTGGTGACGGAACATGCTCTTCCAGTGCCCCAAATTTCTGAGTATCACCGCTGACCCACAAATGGGACAAGCACACCGCCCCTGTAGCTGGGCACTGCTGTGTGGTGTCGATCGGCCCAACCAGGAGGCGCTTGTCAGGCTGCAACAAAACCAAGGCACCCTTTCAATGAAGCCCTAGTCCTCTGGCATGTGTGTTGCTACATAAGCGTACAGGCCAACTGCGATGTAGCACACCACAGTCGTGGTCATAAGATCTTACGCTTTTTATATTTGCCAGCTTACTTGCACATCAATTAACATCCATGACAGCAATATGTAAAAGTATGACTCCTAAGACACCCATATATACGCAGACCCCTAAACATAAACATACGTTATGGACAGGCAACGACCAATTAGATCATACATATATGCCCACGCATGTAACACTTCTATACCTTCGAAATATACCAATACCACCACATGTTTCCTAGCGCTCGCTGGACGTATGTGCACTTGCTATCGAAGGCGCTGACTAAGTCTTTTTAATGCGACAAAGTTTTCGGTTCTCAGTTCTTCTTCTGTATGTGCTGTAATATATGTGATGCAAATTATATTTCAGAAATTAAAATATGTGTGGAGAGTCATACAGGCACGCCTGTATTAGGGCGCAGAGCGCCAGGCCTGATATATATATATATATATATATATATATATATATATACATATATATGCGTATATATACACACATATGTGTGTGTGTTGTGCGTGTGTGTGTGTGTGCGTGTGTGTGTGTGTGTGTGTTGTGTGTGTGTGCGTGCGTGTGTGCGTGTGTTATTTCAGAGCACCAGGTCTGTTGAGTCATGCCGTAGTTTTAGTGCTTGATGAGATGGTCTTGGAAGCACACCGCGAGCACCCGACCGTCCTCGTTGATTTTTATATCGCACATTAATGGCGTGCGTGGTGCAGGTTTTCAAAAACGGGTCAAAACAAAGACATGATAGTTGCGTGACATGTTGTAGGAAAATGCGTCTGAGTGCCGAAAAAGTGGGTAAAAGAGCATAAACTGATTGATTGTCTCAGGTCTGTGACGATAGACATAGTGAGGAACGGGAGATTTTTGGGTCCGAAAGAGATGTGCGTTGAGAGAGAAGCTGCCGTTTTCTATTTGGTCATGAAAGATGTCTCCAAACTCCGATCCGTATGGGGCGCATGGAAGGGGTTGACAAGAGCCAATCATATTTGCTACAGGTTCTGACTTTTTACACAAGATATGTTCGTAATGCGTTTCTGGTGATCTGTTGTTGCCCGTTGTGTTTCTGTTTTTGTCGGCGTTCAACATGCGAGTGTTGTTTGGCATGCTGACGGATGAGTACAGCCTCTCATGTCATCACTCGTGCGTTGTTGTGCTGTTTCGTTCTCGTGTTTTTCCGCGTCAACTTTGTTTGGTGGCACTGTGCCATGTGTTGGTTTAGAGCGCCGCTTTTAACATTCATAGTAAGACCTCTGAAGAGAGAAGCAGACGTAACTCCAAGATCAATTATCCGACGTAGGCAACAATCTTGTTATGACTCCTCCATCTGGGATTGCCATTACTAGGAGGACGGCATTGGACAGGCACCTGGTCGGAAGTCGGCGTGGCAGGAACTGTAGCTGGAACCAGGAAATCGAAAATGCGGGTGCTGGACACCTCCGCATAGGGGCCATTCCTAACTCCCAGGGGTCTCTCAAAAACCCGCCAGAAACTGTGGAGATGCGCACACATTCTTAGACGCCGAGCTAAGCCACGTAGACTGTTTTTTGGATTTCGGGTGCAAATTGGGTGCAAACTTGAATCCGGGGTGTGAAGGAAAAGGAAAATGACCGGGAGGGGGCGGGGGGTTAGGTCTGTAGCATGTCCAACTGAATATGTAAAGGTATCCAGCGCTGTTGCTCTCTGTTCTATGGACTCACAGCTAGCTTGGATCTGTTTTTTAGGTACTTTTACTTCTGTTATAACAATAACTGTCTTGCCTCATCCTATACCACCTGTTCATTGCGATGTACCGCACATAACCTCTCTCTTATTTTCCTTCGCCATGCGATTGTCCTTAATGACGACCTTTGCTATGGCAATCTCCATCCTCACGATTTTTTGCTTGGCTTATTATATATTCGTTCCATTTCCTGTGCGCAAGGTTTTGCCGTGCAAGATTTGGCGTCATGCCATGTTTGGTCATGTTGCGTTTTGTCCCACCTTATACTTACGATGTGCTTGCATTAAAATTTTGCCACATTATCTGTTACCCCGTGATCTGCCATACCAGGCATCCATTCACTAACAAGACACTTGAAGGTATGTGATGGCGGAGGGTAAGACATCTGCCGCCGGCAATAGCGGTGCACTCCACCCGGCGATCACTCAGGCCTTGGGCTGGGATTCTCGTGACGCCGGGTGATTGAGGTCAGCATGCGTCTGATATACCCGTTCTCTTGCTCTTAATCGAGTCAAATAAATAATCTCTGAAAAAGCAGACTCTTTCGACAGAAATATGAACAGCTATGCCTGTACACAAGGGCCAATCAAGATGGCCGGGTGGCTGTAACTCTGGCTCGCCGTCCGGCGCCGCCATTCGCTCGGGACTCAAGTCGGAGCCGGTGCGTGCCTTCACAACCCCGTGTCGGTTGGCGGGGATCAAGGGAGGGGTGGGGGAATATCACAGTCGGCACGCCCTGTCGGCTGCCAGACCGTCTGCGATCCAGTGACCTTACCCCAGCCAACTCGAGGTCAATTTGCCGGTCGCATGTCACCCCAAATGACCTTGGTCAACCCTGCCGGCAGGCTGTCTTACCAACAGTAGCGTGTCCGACCGACGACCCGAGGCACCTCCCCCCCCCCCCGCTGTGCCCGACGGACGACCCGAGGCGCCTCCCCCCTCCCTGCCGTGGGGAGTGGGGGGGGGGGGGGGGGGGGCGCCGCTGTGCCCGACGGACGACCCCTCCCCGTCCGACGTGTCCTCTGTCGATCTGCCGACCACGCGTGGCCCTTCGCACAATGAATGGCGGCGCGTATTTTTCTAGCGACGAATAAATATTCGAAACGGACGCTCAAGAACCGTGGATGGATTTCATGGCGGCGATGAAAAATATACAAGCGCTTTACTGATTTTGTAATTGCCTTGGTAACGGCATTGAAATAACATCGCAAAAGGCCATGCGTCACGCTGGTCGAGACAGAGCGAAACGCAGGGGAACCGATCTCCGGAGCAGCGGACCCGCAGAGGAACTGATCTCCGGAGCAGCGGACCCGCAGAGCAGCCATCTCCAGAGCAGCGGACCCGCAGAGCAGCCCATTTCCTGAGTAGCGGACCTGCTGAGGAGCTGATCTCCGGAGCAGCGGACCCGCACAGCCCATCTCCAGAGCAGCGGACTCGCAGAGCAGCCCATCTCCAGAGCAGCGGACCTGCGAAGGAGCTGATCTCCGGAGCCGCAGACCCGCGGAGGAGCTGATCTCCGAAGCAGTGGAATGCGCTACACTGCCAAACACGTCCTTGCTTATAATTTCGGTTCAAACCCGCCGCTAGGATGGCCGGAATAACACACATATCAGACATGAGTGCTGAGCGAGGCAGGACTGGGTCCGTCTCGCGGCGCAGCGGGCCACGGCAGCGGCGGAAAAGACGCATCGGCGCCGCGCCGGGATGTCGGCTATGATCGGAATCCGGTCATTTAAATATCGGCCCGGTGACCCCAGCGCCCCTGGCGGGCGGCGCGCGCAGCTGCCGCCAGCTGACGCCGTCGTCAGAAGGCAGGCGGGCGCGGCCGAAGGCGGATGTGCGCGAGCGGCTCCTCCCGTTGGCAGCTGGCTAAGTGAGCGCGCCGCGGCGGTGATGTCAGTGCAGTCGACGTGCGCCTGAATGCACCCTGCTGGGACGCGCGGCGTCGCGATGGTGCCCGACGTGCCCCACATGTCGCTGGCGTTCGGCGAGCCGACGGCCGGCCTGCGAGTCGTCGAGACGACATGGCGGCCCGAGTCGACGGTGCTGCTCGAGCCGGCCAAGGAGTGCTGGAGGCGGCTGCGGCCCGAGTCGTGCGCGCCGCCCGTCCAGACGAGCACGTACCCAGGCAGGGCGGTGCCGTGCGCGGCTCCGCTGTGCTCCAGCCGCGTCAGCTCGTCATCGGACGCCAAGGACCTGAGCCAGCCGCTGTTCGTGGACACGACAGTGGAGTACGACCTGCCGAAGGAGGCCTACCCGCCGGAGCACAGCGAGCCGCTGCTGATCGTGCACCCGCAGTACTTTGAGCACCTGCGGCATCGGCGCACGCTCGGCGCCGGCTGCGTCTGTCAGCTCTGTAACTTCTACGGCCGGCGGATCCCTCACGGCGGCCAGGAGCCGGCGCCATCCGCTGCCTCCGCCGCCGCCGCCGCGCCTGTCGCACCAGAGACCTTCCAGAAACCGGATGCTCCGCACCACTGGCCGCGGTACCACCAACCGCACCAGCCGCCTTGTCAACTGCTGCACCAAGCGACGCACCCTTCGCTGCAGCAGCCGCTGCAGCACGTGGCGCCGCAGTCGCTGCAGCCGGTGCAGCAGCAGCTGCTGCCGACGCCCGCCCGCTACAACTGCATGCTGGAGCGGTACGGCTGCGAGGCCGGCCGTGGCGCACCGGCCTCGTTCGTGACGCCCACTGTGAGCTGTGATTCGGACAGCGGCTACTCGAGCGTCGAGCTGGAGCCGCCCGAGTGGTGCCAGCGGCTGCAGCAGCAGCAGCAGCGCGCCGACAGTGACGCCCGCGACGTGCTGGCCAAGCGCAAGCGGCGGACCGACGTGTCGCAGCCGGCGGCCAAGAGGCTGCGCGTCGCCTACTGGCCAGGTGAGCAGGGGCAGCCTCAGGAGCTCGGCCGCAGCGCTGGCAGCGGGGGCTCGTCGTCAATCATGAAGCCTGCTTCACCGTAAACAGGTGCCAATTGGGAACTTTTTCATAGCATTTCTGTGTCTAGCGTGAGTCATACTTTTACAGAGAAGAAGGGCCCACAGAAGCATGTAGGGCAGAAATGTAAGAATCTATGGCGAGCGTTCGAGCGGTGACGCTGTGCGAACCGCGCGAACCGGGGCATCGCTCACCGAACCGCTCAGTCTTGCTGTCGGCTGCAGCAACTGGAAGGTGATCTCTACCGTGAGTGTAAGGGTGCCCCAGTTCCTCTTTTTCGCTTACCCTTGTTATCGTAACGACGAGGACGTCTGGCTACTGACTCGAAATTAGATTGCGGCCTATGGACGCATTACGTTTGACGGCATGTAGGCTGCCGTTCGGGGCCATGCTTCTATAATCCCAAACAGCTGTCGCTGCCGGCGTCCGTGCGCAGCCCGCTCCGGTCGGTGCGCGTCGCGGCCGACCCCAGTGAGAGCGGCGGGCAGTGGGCTAATTCTGATCCCAGTGAGCCCGGCGGGCAGTGGGCCGACTCCCATCCCAGCGAGCGCGGTGGGCAGTGGGCCGACTCCGATCCCAGTGATCGCGACGGGCAGTGGACCGACTCCGATACCAGTGAGTACGGCGGGCAGTGGGCCGAATCCGATCCCTGTGATCGCGGCGGGCAGTGGGCCGGCTCTGATCCCTGTGATCGCGGCGAGCAGTGGGCCGGCTCTGATCCCAGTGAGCACGGCGGGCTGTGGGCCGACTCCGATCCCTGTGATCTCGGCGGGCAGTGGGCTGACACTGATCCCTGTGATCGCGGCGGGCAGTGGGCCGACACTGATCCCTGTGATCGCGGCGGGCAGTGGGCCGACTCTGATCCCAGTGATCGCGGCGGGCAGTGGGCCGGCTCCTATCGCGCCAGGCATTGGACGCTCTCGTTAAATTTAATGCGCCTTCAAATGAACTGGAACTGCCGGCCCGCCGGGCTCGGCAGCCAAAACAATAAGATGGCCGATCGATAGTTTTCCATGGCGGGGTCGATCGCTAGCGGTCGTGGAGCGGCCCCTGCCGTGGGACGCGCTGTCCAGCCGCCCGGCCACCGAGCCTGGCGCTCGGCCGACCGGGCCTGCGGGCTGCGGAGCCGGGCCCGGCCTCAAGGGTACTTCCCCGGACGACGGCCAGCCAGGCAGACGACCGACCCGCCCCAGGGTCTGGCTCGGATACAATCAGAGGCCGCCTGTCTGAACGAACTTGAGGTCCTGTCAGTGGCCTGTCTGTCAGAGGTCCAGTCAGCGGCCTGTCTGCCAGAGGTCCTGTCAGCGGCCTGTCTGCCTGAGGTCCAGTCAGCGGCCTGTATGCTAGAGGTCCTGTCAGCGGCCTGTCTGCCAGAGGCCCCGTCAGCGGCCTGTCTGCTAGAGGTCCTGTCAGCGGCCTGTCTGCCGGAGACCCTGTCAGCGGCGGTGCCACTGACAATCGTCAGGACAGCAGTTTGGTCGGCAGTCCCGTGAGCGGTCGGGGACCACCTCGTCGCCGACGGCGATGGCCGTCTCGACCAACACTAGCTGATTGCCAGCTGGGATGACCTCTGCGTTGGATCCTCTGCCGGGCAATCGTGGCTTTGGCTGCGTCGGCAGCGAGTTTATCAGGGTATGCAGGCACATGGAGGCGCCGAGTCCGGCCAATCGCCGCCAGTGACGTCACGTGGGGTCTATCAGCTCATCTAAATACGGCAACACGTTCGGAATGAATCATTTCGTATGTCATTTGGATGCCTGCAGCGTCGGTAAATCTTGTCAGATCGCCGACCAAATAAATCCCAACGGCAAGGGAAGAGAACGACGTGCAAGGAAAGATGACTCGGGCGGTGTGCAAGGAAAGAGGACGACCGCCAGGAGAGTAAGCGGTGAGCCGGGAACTGAGCAGGCGGGAGAGCGGACAGTGCCGTGGTCAGCGTATCACCCAGGCCACCGGGTGGGGTAGAGGTGGTCGCCGCGTGCTGCGGTCTCTGAGCCGCCGTATCTGCCTAGTCAGCGGCGGGCCCCGAGCGGCGACGGCAGCTGGGGCCTCCTCTGGCCGCGCCGGTTCTGACCGGCCAGCGGCCGTACAGCCCCCTCGGCCACGAGTCGTCCCTGGTGCGGCAGCCAGCCAGAGCTTCCAGCAGGCCTGTGATTGGCTGCTCTGCGAACATCACGTCGTTGTTTCATCCTCACGCTGCCTGAGGTGGTTTGCAGTCGTGAGCTCGGCACTGCGGCTGAATGGTTTGAGCACACGTCTTTGGCGAGGTGCGACATTGCTATCCTCGCCATCGTCGCCTGACGTCATCACCTTACATCGCTTTTCTCACCGTCATCACCTGATGTCATCACCTGACATCGCTTTCCTCACCGTCATCGCCTGACGTCATCACCTGCCATCGCTTTTCTCACCGTCATCGCCTGACGTCATCACCTGCCATCGCTTTTCTCACCGTCATCACCTGACGTCATTACCTGACATCGCTTTTCTCGCTGTCATCATCTGGTACGATCCATCCCGGAAAGCGTGCTGTGTACCGTGACGTGTGAGGTCGTGCCTCTGGCCCTCACTGGAGTCTCAGGCGGCGGCGGTGGTGGCCACGTTGGCATGCTTCCTCGCCTGTCTGGCCCGGCCGTTTTTGACGATGGCTCGACACTGACTCACAGTCACGCCTTCAGCCGGGCAGCTGGGCAACCGGGCAGCCGGGCAGCCGGCCAGCTGTGTCGAGCACGGTGAGCTTGGCCTTCGGGTGAACACTAACGCATTGCGCCCAAGGGCGACTCGCGAAACTCATAACCAAAGAGACCGCTCTTAATCATCGGTGGCAAGTGCTCTGGGAGGTGCGCCATCAGAGGCGCTCATTAATCAGTCCGGACGGGAAGTGGTCTGGAAACTTTAACGGGAATGTTTCAAAGTTATGGAGCAGCCAACACAGCATGGCATCAGATTGCCTAGATTGTTCCATTCCGCTAAATTGGGTGTGCCGTGGTCGCATTCATAAATGTATTTTTGACCACGGTCCATCGAATCATCATGCGATCGCTGGGGTCATGTCAGTGTCACTGTAGCGCCATGAGTCTGCACAATTGCTGGGTCGGCGTGGGACGGCTGGTGGCAGCCTACCCGTGCCCGTGGTCGTGCCAGGCTGGCCGCGGCTGGCGGTCCGCGGGCGGCTGGCTGTCCGGCTGACGGTCCGCGGGCGGCTGGCTGTCCGGCTGGCGGTCCGCGGGCGGCTGGCTGTCCGGCTGACGGTCCGCGGGCGGCTGGCTGTCCGGCTGACGGTCCGCGGGCGGCTGGCTGTCCGGCTGACGGTCCGCGGGCGGCTGGCTGCCTGGCTGACGGTCCGCGGGCGGCTGGCTGCCTGGCTGACGGTCCGCGGGCGGCTGGCTGTCCGGCTGACGGTCCACGGGCGGCTGGCTGCCTGGCTGACGGTCCGCGGGCGGCTGGCTGTCCGGCTGAAGATCCACTGGCGGCTGGCTGTCCGGCTGCTCCTAGAGTCATGCCGCCACCGGAAATTAATGGGCCACCTTTCGTGACAAACGTCATTAGGGGATAAATGAAGAAAGGAGGCCATTGCGTTGGAGTCGGCCAGCCGCGCGCCCGCCTGCTCTGAACGATGCCGGCCGAGCCGGGTCGGCGGCGTGCCGGGAGGGACGCCGCCACCCCTCTTGCAGCAGGTCATCGCTGCCAGCGGGGCGTCTCACCACCAGACGAGCCAGTGGTCCGCCGCTGGGGTCGTCCGGGGCCGCGTGCCGCTCGATGCGCCAGAAAATGGCGTCAACCGAACGCCGCGTGGAGAGAGGCTGGCGCCTGGCGCGATGTGAGCGCCGCACGCCGTCGGGGCACCGCTCCCCGCCGCGTGGGGAGAGGCTGGCGCCCGGCTCGATGTGAGCGCCGCACGCCGTCGGGGCACCGCTCCACCAGCGAAGGCGCCGCCAGCGTTGGCCGCATCCCGTGACGGATTACGGTCCCCAGACCGGCGGCAGCGGCGCCGGGAGGGGAGGGGAGGGGAGGGGAGGACAGCTGGGGGTAATCAGCTGTCTGATCAGCTGGAAGGCGCCCATTCATTCTGTGCCGCGGTGCCTGGGCGGCGCCTATTTTGGGCGGGGCCGTCCGTCTGGCGGCGTGCGACCAGTTCGGTCGCGCCCATCGGACGGCAGGGGTCTGTCGCTGACAGCGTCGCGTGATCCACGGGCGCTCCTGCTGGAAGCCTCCCATGATCCACGGGCACCCCTGCTGGATGCGTCCCATGATCCACGGGCGCTCCTGCTGGAAACGTCCCATGATCCACGGAGGCCCCCACCGACAGCACGCTGCATCTGCCTTTGCTGCCCACGCAGACCCCCAGCCCCAGCCCCTAGCCTCCATCTCCAACTCTAAGTCCGGCGCAGGGCTCGGGCTATCAGGGATGACGTAGTCTTCGAACGTGTACCGAGGCCACTTGAAAGCGCAAGCTAGCGTGCAGCGCGTGATTTTCCGTCTTCTTTTGAGGCGAAAAAAGAACTTCTCAGGACGTTAAAAGAAAGCATTTCGCGATCGCACATGAGGAAGAAACCATCTGATGCAGTTTTGCCGCACGGTAACTGGGTGTACTCCGTGAGACTGAATACGATTGGGAAATCAGGCGAGATTTTTACAGAAATCGTCCGGGGAAATCTATGTAGTGGCTGAAGTCTAATGCATTCACCAGCTGAGCCTTCTCACGAGAGGAGGCAGGCCCGCGTGTCCCCCCCCCCCCCCTCCCCCCCCCCCCCGACAACTGCAGCTGAGGGGAGCCCACCTGACGCGCGGCGGAGGGGCGGGGGACGGGGGAATGGAACCTTAGCCGGGGATAAAAACAGCCACCTGACCCGGCCACCGACAGGCGGCCGACTCCGGTGACGCACGCTGACAATTGTGGGCAGAGGGGGAGAGGGTGGGGGGGGGGGGCCTCAGATTGGGGCCGGCAGCCGGCCGGCCTGGGAACCCGCCCGAATCGCCGCTAATGAGCTGACTAAGCGTGGTGGGGCCGCCCAGCCGCCAGCACTACCAGCAGCGCGTGAGCGCCGCTGCCTCGACGGCGGCCCCGGGCTACCATGGCTCTGTGGCGAGGTGACGGGCGCCAACACGCGTTGCGCTCATTCGGGGTACACCACGCCACCCTGTCCGCGCTTGTCACCTAGCCCCGTCTGCCGGGGTACACAACGCCACCCTGTTCGCGCTTGCCGCCTGGCCCCGTCTGTCGGGGTACACAACGCCACCCTGTCGGTGCCCGCCGCCTGCCCCAATTCGGCAGATGGCTGTCCTCTGTAATGACACTGTGATATGTCGTGATGTTTTCGCGGATTTCTTGGTAGATTTGCTGCACGAAGATATCAGTCGTCGTACCACAGGCCGGCCTCTGGGCGGGTCAAGCCGGCCGGCCGGTCGGCCGCGTGCCCGTTGGCCCTGTCCCGTCATGTGTGACAACAAAGGGCGGCTGACTGGCGTGTGGAGCACCGCCCGCGCTGCGCGCTGTCGGAAGAGCCGAGCACCAAGCGAGCGGCGCCTGTAGAGCCGAGCACCAAGCGAGCGGCGCCGCCGAGGATGGCCTTTGAGATAAGCGTCCGTCGCGGGTCGGGCGCCGTGACTGCAGCCCGAAGGACTCGCCCAGCAGCGCGTGCGAGCGAGCGCGCCTGCGGGACGCCCACGTCGTACCCTACCTTAGCGATTGGAGACGGCCGCCGGGCCGAAGCCGGCGCGCCATGTCCGTCCTGGAGGGGAGGGGCGTCGTAGGCCCGGGGGGCGTCACTGTGACCTGACACAGCGGTGCGGTGGTGTGATGGGTCGGTCGGGGGGCCGCAGGCCGGCGGTCACGCTCATGACAGCCTGGCACCGCGGTCCGGCGTTTGTGACGGCCAGGCGCCCGAATCCGCGCCGGCCGGCGGCGCGGCGTCACGGCAGACGGGCGGTAGACGCGAGCGCCGCTCAGCGACCCCGGGTTGCGGAGAGAGGCGCGGCGTCGGCGGCATCTCCCCTTAGGTCGCTCCCTCCGAACGCCGCCCAGTGCACCGACCGTGAGATTGGCTAAACTGCTGACGAGATTGTCCAATGGTGACGTCACCGTGGACCAGCGGCACAAGAGAGCCAACAGCCAGCTATCGGTCTCAGCGGAGAGGGTTCTCGTCCGCGGTGACCGTTCTCAACTCAAGTGTCTGCACACGACTCGGAGGAAAATGTCGGCGTCGAGTGCTCAGGTTCCGAGCAATGGCACCGGGCCGGACAAGCTGATGGAGGTCAAACACGTTTTGAGCGTGTCAATATTTAGCGGGATTACGTGGCGAGCGTGGCGTGACTGCCGGCGGCAGGTCTCGCCGGGCTTCGCCAGGCCTCGCCAGAATCTGCCACGTCAACGTCAGCGGTCAGAGGAGCGCCGCAGCGCCGCCGGCGGCCGTAAAAAGCCGCCTATCGTCGCAGCAGTAATTAAGAGCGCCGTAAAGTGGGGCAATTTACCTGCTTTATGGGCGAATGTCTCCCATTTTGCTCCTGTGGTGCGGCGGTGCGGCCCGAAATGTGTGGGTCGGCGCTCACCGGCCGCGCCCCGCCGCGCGGCGCTTTCTAACGCAGGCGGAGCTCGCCGCACGCCGCAAAGTCGGCCATAAACCCACGCCGGACTCCGGTGAGTGTGGTGATGACGCCGTGTTGGCCGGCGCTGCCTCAGGAATATGGCCGCATCGGGGCTGGGCGGCGGGCATGCCCGGCTACACCGTCGAAGAGGCGCCGGCGAGCAGTCGCTCCGCCCTAGCGTGCCCGACAGCTGATTAGTGTGACGTCATGGGGTCGACGTCACCGGTCATAAAGCCTGCTGCCGAGTGAATGGCTCAATAGTATGTTTAGTGTCCGCCTGCCGGCCGTAAAACAGCGTCCATTTATCGCCAACGAGCGCTGCGCATGCCCGCCCCCCCCCCCCCCCCCTCCCCCTTCGCCTGGGTGCCGGACGTAGGGGGAGGGGGCGGGCGTGGCGAAGATAACCGGCGTCTCCTGGCAGAGGCATGTCAGTTGACCAGCAGTCGGCAGGTCACAGGTGCACAAGCAACTATTCTGACGCTGCCGGCCGGCCAGCACCGAACGTCGTGCAGCAGACGGCGGCACCGTCGCCGGCACCACGTGCCTACCGCCGCTCGCTTAGGCCGCCTCGCGTCAGAGCCGCGGCTCCGGCCAGCCGTTTCCGGTGTGGATGGCCTTGCTTCCTGCCGGCGCCGGCGCTCGTGCCAGCGCCCTTTGTCGCTTCCGGCCAAGGCCGAGGTGGCGGCGCCGTGCGCGCTGTGTTGGAGCCGTTCCCCCGTTCCGCCCAGCGAGTCTGCATTAGACAACGGCCAGCACTACATGGCGCTGGGGCTGTGCCGACGTCGAGCGTCTCAGGCCAGAGGCGAATGCGGCGCTGGCGGTCGACGCACAGTTGTTTTGGGTGGCTGGGCGCGATACCAGTCGCAGAGGCCCCGCGCGCGAGCGGCTCGGCCCGTCGAATCGGTCATTGTTTCGCCGACGGCCTTGTCAGTATGATTTATCGAGTACAGAGCCTGCTCCTCGTCCTCAAAGGATTCATTAATGGATAAGCATCGATTTTCGAAGGCCTCGGGGCGGCTTCGGCTCACATCGATGCCAAGGCAGCCGCCCGCCGGAGGCTGAGGGCATACACACCCTGCGTCATCCGCTACCTCCCCCTCCCACGCCGCGTCCCGCTCCTCTGTTTACCACTCCGCTCTCGCCGAAAACGAGCCGCTCCGTGCGGATAAGCCGCAGCGCGCCACAAAAGCCTCGCTGCGCCGCGTCCGCCGCGGCGGCGGCCGTTCATTTGGCGTTCCGTCCATCAGCGCCCTCGGTTATTTATCGGCGGGTTTTCCGCCGGCAGAGGGCACATCCATCGCCCGCCGATCCGCCCTTTCAGCCGAGCCATTCGTCGTAAACTTGGGCGGCGCTGGCGGTACTGTTTGCGCGGCGCTTTGGAGCGACGCCGCGGCGCGCGAGAAAGCGCGCGCTATTGAGCGTGGCGCGCCGCTCGGCCGCGTGGCGCGTCCGATTTCTTTACGACTCGCCGAAATTACGCGGTCCGTAAGTGCACTTAATGGCGGCCTTCGAATGCAATCGAGCGAAATACCCCTGTCATTACGGGCCGGGCATAATGCGGTCATTGACAAATGTAATCGCGCACAATTGCGAATTGTGACCACTCCAGATGTCGGGAACGGGCAATTTCCGTCGCCGGAAGTCTATTTTGGTCGGCTGGCGGTGGGGTTCTCTCATGGTGGACTGGCGTGGAAACGGGCAAGCACGCCCCAGCCCTGACTGCAGCCGGTTTTGTTCCAGGTGGCGTTCCGACGCTCGACATGGTGCCCTACCTCCACCGGCAGCCGGCCGTCATGTAGCTGCTCCCGGCTGCGTCGCGGCGGGCGGCGCCACTCTCGGCTGTGCGGCGCCGGTCTCCGGAGTTCGGAGACCTCGCCTCATGTCGCGGAGATCTCCGAGGATCCCGACCAAGGAGCGGGGTGTGGCTGCGAAGCGTCTCGCCGGAGACGCCCGCGCTGTCTCGCTCGAGAACGAGCGACCGTCTCGGGGGATCTCCGCGACGCGAATGGGCATACCGGGGGCCAGGCTCGGCCCGCCGATAGAAACCAGTCTTCTGTGATTACTCCCGTGTACTGCGTCTGCATGTGACGCCGTTGTGGCTTTCATAATGTGATGGTAAGGAGGACGAAGCCGAGTTAGCTTTAATTCGTTTACCGTTGATTTGGTGTTTGCGTTGCGTTACTTTTGCCAGGCAGCGTCCCACTGACGCCTAGCCGGCTGGACACCGGACTCGTTTGTTTTCAACCTTGTTATCTCATGGTGTAATGAACGTATATCAATGAGGCGACGTCCTCTGATAAATATAGACCCCGTGTCATTACTCTGACTGACGTTTTTCATTTGGTGCTCGGCTGGGCGGCTTCCGAACCGGCTCGATGACTGCGCAGTCTGGCGCAATTCTTCGACCGCAGCCGTCCGTCTTCATTCGGTAAATTGGCGGCCACCTTCCCAGAACCGATGATTGGTGACCTTCAGTAAATCTGGCGTGGCTCTGACGGGTCCGTGGGGGGGGGGGGGGGGAGACTGATTCAGCGCGCCGCTCCCCCGCTGGTACCGTAGCAATGTGGGTCTACGGGTCGGGGGAGGGGAGTTCCGTGCACCACTACCCCCGCCGGTACCGTGGTCTCCGGGTCGGCGGGGGGGGGGGGGAGATTCAGTGCACCGCGACCCCCCACCGGTGCCGTAGCAATGTCGGCCAGTGTTCTGACGCCGACCTCACACTACTGACAACACGCCGCGCCGAGCGGGCCCAGCTTCGGCGAATCGTTCCCGGCCACCCCAGCTGAGTGTGGAGCGGACCCTGGCGCGGGGCGCGCTCGGCTTCCCCGAACGGCGCGGGGCAGCGCCGCCAACGCGACACGCGTCGTCCGAGTGATATAGCGCGCACGGCGGCCTGCTGTGAACGGCCACTGGAGCTGGGCCTGTCTTCCGCACGGGAAATTCAGAGACGAAATGACCATTGTAAACCCCATCAGCGCTAGACATTTGCCGGCGGCAGCAGTGGAGGACACGGCAGTAATTGCGCACGTTCGGTTGCGATCGTCCACAAAAGGGCGTATCTGGGGCCATCCAGCTGGCCAGCGTGCTCGCATGCTGGCCTCTCAGCCATCCAGCTGGCCAGCGTGGTCGTATGCTGGGAGAGCCTCTCAGCCATCCGCGCGGCACTCACGCGCGCACGCACGCACACACACGGACAATCGAACGAGACGCGCCTGATGGCAGGCGGCAGGCAGGCGGCTGCGGCATGAGAGCTTCACGTGGGGATCCTGCCGACGAAGACCATCCTGACTTGTGCGGTGGCCCACGTGGCTCGTGCTACTGCTTACACGGACATAGTGTAAGCACGGACACAATGACACACAGTGGCATGCGTGCCGCAATCGGTCGCGGTCCCGTCAAGTGGACGTTCTCATCACATTCTGTGCGGTTGCTGGTAAAGAGCATTGCTCACATGGGTTCGCTGGACCAGTTCCGCCTCACCACCCTTGAGCAGCAATAGATCTTGCTGACCATCCGGGCGCGGCTATACTAGGCTTGGAAAGGGGGTGGGGAATGCAGGGTTGCCAAAGGGTCACTGATGGTGAAAGCCCCCGCCCCTCTTAACGAAACAATTACCGGATACAGTTCACCTGATTTCGAGGGAGCACGATTTTGTCAATTTTAATTTCATTTTTGTCCCCTCTAACTGGGACACAAGCCGGAAGCTACCGGAAGACGCAAGACTGTTTATATTTTAGGATAGATGAAATGAAGGAAGATGTTTTAAATGGCCGCCTGGAATAAATCGAAGGTGCTATTCATTTTGCAATGGTGCAGTAGTCTCTGTCTGAACCGATAGCACTTAGAGACTACGCCATGATTTACATGGATTCTAAAATGATATTGAGGATCACAAGAACGTAGATTGTAGACCGAAATGCGGTCAATAATTTGTTTGAACATGGACAGTCTACGCTCGTCAACTGGTTTGACCCCGGGCGGGCGAAAATGATGACGTATCTGAAAGAAGTACCTTCGAACTGTTTAGGGCATAAATTCGTGCGTGAAAAACGGAGTTCGGGCGCATATTTCACTCAGGCGATTATGCGGTTGGTAATAGGGACGGATAAACATTCCAGCACCACAAATTAGTGCACGTGTCTGATGGCAGAATTGGAAGAGTACAAGCTGAATTTTTTGCGTTGCCATTGCAGGTATTAATCTGTTCAGAAGGCATCCTCAAAATTGTATAAGTGAAATATGCGCCCTAGCCTTATCTTTCAACTGCACGGATTCATTTTAAAGGACTTCCGAACACAATATTTCACGTGGTCTTTCTTGCGAGACCAGCGTCCGCCGACTGGTGTTACCTGCAGCGGCCAACGCCGCTCAGTTTTACGTAAACTGCATCCCTACTGTCATCGGTGCTCTAGCTCCTAACATTGGCAGCGCGTTGGCTCAAAACCTTTGTTTGCAATTTGTTTCGCTAGTCGATTCGGCAACAAACTGGACGTCCTCTGAGAACCACGGATGTCCTTTCTCCATGTTTGACCTTTTGATTCACTTTTTGAATACTTATAAGACCGCTTACCTTCTCCGTGCAAGGTCTCCGCCGGAAAGAACGCCAGCGATTAGTTTGTATCAATCATGAACACCGCATTAATTGTTCCCAGCCGAGAGCTGAAGGGCCATTCCCATACCAGCGCGGGGTGCCTACCGGCTGCCATTCTGGCGACAACACGGTGGAATCGGTTCTCTCCTAGACGCGAAAGGCCCTCGGGCCGTGGTTTGAACGCAGCCATCCTTCGGGACCTACGAGCACTTTGGTATTTTAATCGGGCCCTTTATCTTCCGTCCTGATGGGCGCTCCTAGTCCCTCTTCGGGCCCTTCTTCGGGCCACATCAAACACTCGCCCTGGCCGAGCCGGGGCCCCCTGCCAACACGAGACCCCTGTATAGCGCTGTGGATCTCTGGCCAAAACAAGGGGGCTGCTCACTGACTCAGGGGCCCAGACCAAAGCAAATCGCGGACCCAGGTCTCGAGCTGGCTTGGGAAATGAGCCCTCCGGCGGACACGGACGCGGAGCCGACTGTCGAGTGCTGGCAGTACCTGACCAACGTAGAGGCCCTCATCGACTCAATGGGCCCATCAGCGCAAAGAGCCCTCTGACTAGCATTTGAGGGCCCGGCCCAGTGTGTCGGGCCCCTTTCATACGACCCCCAGGCCAGCTCTGTGGTCGCTGAAATCGTGGCTTAGAAGGGGGCGTGCCTTCCCGTTTGCGCCACTGCTGACCAGTACGAAGCAGCATCAGCAAGTACCTCCCCCCCCCCCCCACCAGCATCCCCTGACATAAAAGGCCCAAATCCACAATCCAAGCTTTCAGACAACCCACGAGCCTCAACAATCGCTCTTAGTATACTCAAGGCAACAGCAGTGGAGTTCTCCACCAACAACAGGGCCTTCCAGTAACATCGGCAGAGTTCCACTATCGCCATGGCAGCCCTCCATCAGCACCAGCGGAGCTCTCCGTCGGCAGCGCCCAGCAGGGCCGGCGCCGGCCTGCTCAGCCGTCGTCCAGCGTGCGCTATCTCCTCCACTAATGCAACTCGAGAACTTAATGGTGTGTGTATAAAGATAAGGCGGCTTTTAGCGCGGCGGAAGATGGGGAGACAAGCGTTCGCGCCAGCGCCAGCTGCCCGCATGGCGCTGCGAACTGGGTCGGCGGACGAGGTTTCCTGCCGACCGGCGCTGCCGCCGATGGGTGACAGCGTGCCGCGAGCGCGCGCCGAGCCGCGTACAGTGCACGGCGGCGAGTCGAAGCCGGCGATAACGTGCGTGCTGCACGGGACGGCCGCCGCGGGGAGGGGGTGACGCGCGCGGCGCGGTCAGGTGGAGCCGTGTGGTCCCGGAGTGGGACACGCCGAGTGGGCCGCCCAGGAGTGGGCCGCGCCGGAGTGGGGAGCGCCGGAATGGGCAGCCCGGAGTGAGCCGCCCCGGAGTGGGCCGCGCAGAGTGGGGCGCCCCGGAGTGAGCCGCCCCGGAGTGGGCCGCGCCGAGTGGGCCGCCCCGGAGTGAGCCGCCCCGGAGTGGGCCGCCCCGGAGTGAGCCGCCCCGGAGTGGGCCGCCCCGGAGTGGGGCGCCCCGGAGTGAGCCGCCCCGGAGTGAGTCGCCGTTTAGCCGCTGCTCATCCCGGCTGCGGGCTGGCCGAGCCGTGTGCGTCGGCGCACGGAACCGGCACAACATGTAGATGGCTGCGCGCCGCCCAGGGGCTCCTGCGGCGGCCTGCCGGATGGATCTGATCGGTCCGGCCCCCCGACCGGATCTGATCGGCCGGCCTGCCGACCGGATCTGATCTGCCGGCCGGGCCGAGCTCCCGCTGACAGATGGCCGCTGAGCGCCGCGCCGCTCGCGCTTTATCGAGCCTCGGCGGCGCTCCGGCGCGGCCCATGCATCATCGTGTCAGCGTCCCTCGGCGCAGCCGAGCCGCGGCGTGACGAACGCGGCGCACCGATCGGCGCAGATCGCCGCCGCCGGCCGCGCCGCCTAATTGGCCACGGCAGCATCTGTCGCGTCCATCCCTATTGGTCGTGGCGCTATCTCGCGCGCTGGCCCCGCCGTCTCGGCCGCCGCTCCCGTCGCCGCCTCAGACTGAGCGCGCGGCGGCCGCGCTGGGCGGCTGAGAGGTGGCCGACGTGACGCGGAGCGGCGCGCCGCTGCCGCCGCCTCGGCACGACGGCAGCGGCGAAAGGCGCTAAAACTAGCAGCCTCGCATGCGCCACCGCCATCAGCGGTTTAATGCGCGGGAAAATACCGCTAAACAGTCGGGAAATGTGGTGCGATGTATCACACGAATACCGGCGGCGGCGGCGGCCCTGCGAGCGGGCAGCACGCGGCCAGCCTGGATTGGCTTCCGGCCCGGCTCTGCCCGGCGTGCGGCAGGCAGAGCGGCGGCGCCCGGGTCCCTCGATCGAGAGTGTTGCCCGACCCACCGTAGAGCAAGGTGCCAGAGAGCGGCCGACATCACCGGCCTCCTCCTCCACCCACAACACCCGAGCATACCGCCGATGACACATCTGCCCTGTTGACGAGCAGCTGAGACTGGGATTCACCGTGCGGTCGGCTCCGATTCTGATGCTGTCCAGATACTGACTTAGCCAGCCGCACGCTGGATCCGGATTTCAGCCGGGTATGTAAATATAGCAACTGGACACACGGCCCCGAAGGCCGGCCAGCAGGCGCGTCCTCCGATCTGCGGTGAGCCGCAAAGGGTGCTTGAATACGACCCCTCTCCTCTCTCAACACACTCCCGCCCAGCCGACACCGAACAAAGTTCAACCGACCGACGATGCCTATGGTGTGTTTCTCCGTATTTCCCTGGTCGGTGCATCACTACAATGCCTGCAGCTGCACCCCTTACGTGAGGCACCAGCGGCGAAAACGTGAACAAGTGACCAGGTGTTCGCACAGATATCATGGATGCTCGCCGCTAGGGCCTGGCTGCAAGCGTTGGTCCCTCCCCGAGGAAGGCAGCCGGCCGAGGCACGCCCCCCCCCCCCCCCCCCCTCCTCCCTGGGTGAAGGTGCCAGACTGAGGCACGCCATCCTCAATTTGGTGCATCTTGATAAATAATTCAACGGGAAATCCTGTGAGACCAAAATTACGGTCGCACGTGCCACGTACTAGGTGCACATAAGCGGCCAACATGGTTTTGGCCGTTTTACGTATTTTGCGTTTCATGTTGTAGATCGGCAGCTAGAGTGCATGGAGTCGCGAATCTTATCTCAAAGTGTCGACCGATGTGCGATCGTCAACTAACGTGGGCAACACGGCTTTATGCGACACACGGTAGCGCCAGCATACGTTGAGCGAGCCGGTTATGCCAATATTTTGAGTAAAGCAGTGCCGAATGCACTACGTTGCCGTCGAAATTTATGTCAGAGTTAGGGCCAAATTTAGATAATCGCGTGCATGGATATATGGCCGTATTTCCCACCCACTTGTTCGCAATTCTCTGCAATGTCCCGTTCATAAATCGACTTAATTCCAACGGCCGTGACTCCACAGTTTCGTGTAGCCAAAATGCCACCGGCTGATCGCCCAGTCGCGGGCAGGCAGTATTTTAAAGGAAATGTTCCACATTGGAAGATATTGAATCGAGGCTGAGATATGATAAAATGAGCTCACTCATAACTATTGGTATGCTTTTAAGTGGAATAGCCTGCTCCAGACAAAGCGATTTCTCTGTTTAATATACATACTCCCCAATGCGTCATTTAGATAAGACAGTAACAATAGCCTTATTCTTCGTAGAAAAACCAAGAGAACAGAGGTATGGATGCGTTGATATTTCGGCAAAATGCCTTTATCGAAACAAAAAGCAGAAGGAAATTGCTGAATCCATTTCTTCTATTCTTGAATTTATCGAAATTTGCTTCTACTATTCCTTTTGATAAAGGCATGTTGCCGAAATATCAGCGCATCTATATCGTCATTTTCTTGGGTTTTCTACAAGGAATAAGGCTATTACCATTATCTACCTATGTGCATAAGATTCCTCGCAAATGCCTTGACAACTTACGTAATTTCAATGTCATTATTTGATTACGTCATCAAACAGCGCACAACATTGGTTGGGAGCCAATTAACGACAGTTATATTCGGAACTGGAACCATTATTTATCATTTCAAGGGGCAGAGACTGCTCTAGACAACACAATTCGCTTGTTTAGTAAATGCACTCCACACATTTTTTAATGCATCATTGCATCTTGCATAATAGTGATTGGGAGCCAAAAAAGTTGTGCTCACGAAAGCCAGATATGCACGACTTGATAGTTATATTTTTGTTGTTCTTGATCGCCGCATGGCTAATGCAATGGCAGCATTTGAATGACGTCATTACAGCGTCATGGATACCTGGGAGACCTTGAAATAGTTTCTCCGAAAAAGTCTGGATATCTTCACGGGTGTGTAGCTCAGAAACTAGAGGGTTTTAGGTCTTGCGAAGGACAGGGTTCTGAAATGCACCGAATGATCTTCAAGATAGCCATTTCAGTTCAAAACCCCACACAAATGCGAAGCGCTCCCTGTAAGTAAAACGACACAACGCGCACGCGACATATTTGGCTGGCGTCCGGCAGCCGTCATTCATTCCTTCATTCATTCATATCTTGTAGCGAGAGGGGTGAGCCATAGTAAACATTGGATGTATTTCTTGACCCAATTTCTAAGGGAAATGCCAGGGAAGCCACATACATTGAGTGAAAAATAATTTGCAACGGATACGATAAGAGGACTTACAAACTGCAGCAAGTTTTCGGCAAAGCTCGCTGTTGCGGCAAAATGGCACTCCCATGGCCTTGCGAGACGCTTGCTGGAGTCTCTAAAGAGTGAGGCAACAATGAAACACTACAACAGCATTGAGAAGTGGCAGTGGCGAAATTAGTGAGATCTGGCACTTGCAACGGTAGCAAGTGCGGGTTTCTGGAAGTTTTGGAATGCATAACAGCGCTCCAACCACAGCGGAGAGATCAAAATAGGTAGGTCTCTCAAAATAGGTCTCTGGTAGCACATCAGCGCATAACACCCGGTTCCCGTAACGCACCCCGGCAGCCAGAGTTCGAGTCGGCCAGGGAATCCTATGAATGGCGCAAATGCGTCTCGAAATTACGCAAGCTCAAATCGTCCATAGGCGCTCTGTAGCTTAGCAAACCCAGCCTGCATGCAATTGTAAATACCGATGCACAAACAATAATTTCAAAATAAATCACAACGCAAATTTTCCAGCACAACTAATCGTTGTAAGATGTGGTCAACTATCAAAAGTCTCAGACTTTAGAACTAGAGACGCCTGACAAAATGTCTTTCCACGATTAGCAGACAGACTAGCAGACAGCCAACAGTGCCCTTACCTTGAAACTGAACATACTCCGGAACGCGTCTAATATACATAAAGCAGGTTACGTCGCATTATGTTTCACAAAAGAGACATAATGATGATACACACTACCCGTTGGCAATTTCTAATATTTGCTCTCGGCAATATTATTTTCATTTCTCTGCCGCCAGATGAAATTAGTTTTCTAAGTTACGTTTACGTTCAGACATTGTTAGCAGCATGGTAGTTAGCCGGATGCATTTATGTCCAGCGCACCAGTTACGATTATGGACAGAACATCCTCACCCTGCCCAGCTGGAGAAGAAGATGCACGCATCGGTCATATTTGCAATCTCTTTCCAGGTTTTCATCTTAATATATATATATATATGCATCATTCCTTTCAACAAAATTGAATTGTTGATGATTGATGTTGCGCTCCAAATAATGTAAAACTGAATCTTAATACTGAAGTTAATTATGATTAATTATCCTGAAGCATAGCTAGCTGTGATTCAGTGGTACGCTGCTTCTATCTGACATGCGTTTCAAAACTTAAGTATTTATTTTGTGGGGTGTACCCTAAATTCGCGAATGAGATCATAAGCGAGGTACTTCTTTTAATTCCAGATGTGCAATCTCACAGATCTTTTCCGCTAGTATATTCCTGGTTTGCTACTATTTTAGTCTTTCAGTCTCTCGCTATCGCCACTTGAATACCCTTCGGTGGGATGGAGGTTCCATTGCATCTCTCACCTGAGATCTCAACAACTAAGAAAGCTAAAGACACCAAGTTTGAAGAGCGGGTTGCCCTGTGAGTGAGCTCAATCATGTCTAAATTTTAAGTCCCTAGGTTATGACCTTCTGGTCAAGTAAGGTGAACAAAGTGAAACTCCAGATTATTGTCCAAAATGACCCCACACCTCCTCATGCCGCCGCCTTGAACCTAGACACCCGTTCTAAGCAAAATGTCTCTGGTGATCATCAAGGTCAGTGACCCTGTGTGAGCTTTAGAGGGTAATGGTGATCAAAATTCAAAGAAATTGTTTTTATTTTTGCATTTGGGTAAGCATTAGGAATCACGCTAGGCAGTATGCTCCTACAAACAAATTGTTTATCTGGGTCACTTAAGGTCAATGAACTGCACTGATCCTTAAGAAGGCTGTGAAAGATGCTTGTTGCGATCCCCGTCACTACTTCATTCGAAATGAGCAGTAGAAACAACCACATACAGCAAGCTTACAAGCTAAGAAAAGGGTTGGTTTTGACCTTGGTCTGAATTTCATACCTGACTCCAGGTCAGCAGAATTTGTTGCAATCCAAATTGAATTGCTGTCTATTTTGTGTCTATTTTTGTTGTCTATTATTGAATTTTTGTCTAAGAAACTATCTCAGAAGTGCATGGCTTTGTCTAACAATCCGTTGTCGCATGAGATTGAAGTACTAACTCAAAAATGCCTTTGCTCACGACCACAGGATGACCATGACCTGTCATATACCAGTGAACTTACAAGGTAAATCTAGCTTTGTATACGACAAGATCCAATATTCAGTTGCCCATAGCCATGGAAAGTTACGCGCCCGTGGTGACCCGCTCAGATGTTATTCTGCAAATACCTTTGGAGAGCGGGGCGTAAATTGACCCCTCGCCGGGGCGCGTGTTAACCATGAGTTCGCCGCATAGGACGTAGCGTGAGGCTTGCAGTCTCGAGCAGGCGCTTTCCCAGAATGTCTGCTTACGGGGTGAGGCGGATTGCCGGCTTCGGGCTGCGGAACGAGCCCGGCTCAGGGCGCAGCAGCTGTGAGGCAGGCTCAGAACGCAGCGGCTCTGAGGCCGGCCCAGAACGCAGCGGCTCTGAGGCAGGCTCAGAACGCAGCGGCTCTGAGGCCGGCCCAGAACGCAGCGGCTCTGAGGCCGGCTCAGAACGCAGCGGCTCTGAGGCCGGCTCAGAACACAGCGGCTTCGAGGCCGGCTCAGAGGGCAGCAGCTGTGAGGCCGGATCAGAACGCAGCGGTTCTGAGGCCGGCTCAGAAAGCAGCAGCTTTGAGGGGTGACTACAGTGGCTGTGTTGTCAGATCGTGTCGGAAGCCAGCGGGCGTCAGCCAAGACAGCGGTCAGTCGGCTGCCGCCAGTGCTGCAGGAGACGGACAGTTGTCCTTTGGTCCGAGTGCCACGGCCTGGATGTGAGTGCAGCCAACTGACCTGGGCCCGGCGGCGGGGTGTGAGTCAGCACGCTAGACGACTGCTGCTGCTGGTGGCTTTGTCAGTGGTGACTCGTCAGCCCAGGGAGATCTTCTGCCATCCATC
Organism: Pollicipes pollicipes; assembly: GCF_011947565.3. NCBI lineage: Eukaryota > Metazoa > Arthropoda > Thecostraca > Pollicipedomorpha > Pollicipedidae > Pollicipes > Pollicipes pollicipes. The sequence goes on along the minus strand of NW_023596136.1, from coordinate 4,213,201 downwards.
GGTTGGCAAAACCTGAGATGTTCAGCGCCTGCCGACCAACGGACTAGTGCACCAACCGAGTTTGGCCCAGTGCTGCTGCCTTCATATGAACCGTTCTAGGCCTGAAACCGACGGGAGCAGTCCACTTCAGGCCCTTAAATGAACCGGCACCCGCCAGTTCAAAAACGAGCCGGTAGAGCCAGTAAACCAGTGAAATATTTAGCTTGGAAGCCTGACTCCCGCAGCGGTTGTGTAAACATCCGGTTTGTGGAAGCCGTCTTTTCAATTTTTCGTCCATTTGCGGTGGCGTGTTTTGATGGCGTGTTTTGGCTGGCCGCTATACAAACAGAGCTGGTGTCACTAGGAGCGTGGCTCGCAGCGTCGTGTTATTGCCGTCGTCTAGCTCCGCCAGCACGGCACCTCGCTGTCTCTCAGCGGCCGAGGGGTCACCAGCTCCAGCGGCATCCGCCGACGCTGCAGCGGATCAGCGGGGCCAGCGGGTTCAGTCCAATCTCCTGCTCCGCTTACCGGCCGAAAATAGCGCCGCCCCCTAATCATGCTAGAGCGGCCTAGCCCAGCGATTGAGGTGCGCTCCGCACGAGGGGCTCGCGATGACTCTGAGCCTGCCCACAAGTGTTGGGACCGCTCGCGGCCGCCTGGCGGCCGAGCGGCTGGGCGGCGGCGGCTGGCAGCTGCGGCGTCTCCCAGTGGAGACCCCACGGCGCGGCGTCCGCTCCGCACAACACTGGGGAACATCGCTGACGTCGCGCGGTATATATCACTCTGGCTCCGCAGCTGTGCCGACACCGGACCGAAAACAGTGGTCCGCGCTGGGCCACGGACGGCGGCGGCAGGCTGTGGCAGACGTGGTGGCTTTGGTCGGAGATACACCCAAATAGACGCCTTGTTCGGAGATGCACCCCAATAGCCGCCTTGGCCGGAGATGCACCCAAATAGTCGCCTTGGTCGGAGATACACCCAAATAGACGCCTGGGTCGGAGATACACCCAAATAGACGCCATGGTCTGGGACACACCCGATCACACGTCGTGGTGCTCGAGCGGTCTCTCCATCCGCCGAGCTAGAGGGACGAAAGTTGCGGCTCATGACACCGCTGAAGCGGCCGCCGCTACTGGCGGCTCACTCCTGGTCACCGCTGCTGTTTTCTGACAGCCTACCAGCTAGCCCCAGCGTTGGCAACGCCCCGCAGCACCGAACAGACATGCACTCATCCTGCCCAACTGAGCAGGAGCGCACACATGCAGTGATGGTTGCTCCCCGAATAGCAGCTTGATGAGTTCGCGTTGATGTGTTCGCTCATCTCGGATCCTCGTCTAGGGTCTCGGGTCGCAGGTTGTCTTGGGTCGAAGGTTGCCTGGAGTCGGAGGTTGCCTGGGGTCGCAGGTTGTCTCGGGTCTGGGGTCGTCTCGAGTCAGAGGTTGTCTTGGGTCGTAGGTTGCCTTGGGTCGGAGGCTGCCTGGGGTCACAGGTTGCCTCGGGTCAGAGATTACCTCGGGTCGGGGGTTGTCTCGAGTCAGAGGTTGTCTCGGATCAGAGGATGTCTCGGGTCGGAGGATGTCTGGGGTCGGAGGTTGTCTTGGGTCGGAGGTTGCCTGGGGTCGAGGTTGTCTTGGGTCGCAGGTTGCCTTGGGTCGGAGGTTGCCTTGGGTCGCAGGTTGCTTTGGGTCGCAGGTTGTCTCGGGTCAGAATTTGGCTCGGGTCGGGGGTTGTCTCGAGTCAGAGGTTGTCTCGGATCAGAGGATGTCTCGGATCAGAGGAGGTCTCGGGTCGGAGGATGTCTGGGGGTCGGACACTGTCCCGGGATGGAGGTTGTTACTGTGCTCCAGACCAGCCCGTCGACGGCGACCAATGTGCGCGATCGGGCGCGCCGCCGCCTATACCCTGTTGACGTTGACTGAGCGCTAGAGATCCCTCGGGCAATGTTGAACATTCGCATATTGCGCGTTACATGTCAATATGCCGTCTGATAGAGGGAGAGAGAGAGAGGGAGGGATTCTCTCTGGGATTTTACAAGTGGTTATCTGTTGGGTTACCTCATGATTTCAGGGGATCCAGTACACATGCATGCATCATATCCATGCATGATTTTGTTTTCGGTTTCCTGTTAAATAAGTGTTTCCACACCAGTTTTTGAGCTCAACGAACCATTGCACTGGCTGTTACAAACACCTAAGCATAACCGGTACCGCCATATCGTTGGGTATTCTCTGGTACGCAGTTAAGTCTTCTGTGTCGGAGGTGGCCTCGGATCGCAGAATGTCTCGGGTCGGAGGGTGTCTTTGTCCTCTGCGTCTAACCCCACCTCCGCCGCGAGCGGGCTAGGTCCCGACATCCCCACTCGCCTCACCTCCGAGACGGCTGGTGCTGACGTCATTCCGAGTGCAATCGCCAAACGTGTCAGGGGCCCGCTAAATTTATTATCCCAGTCATCCTCCGCGTCAATTTATTTATTCATGCTCTCACATGGCGGCGTGACTCACCCGCGCCACTTTCGTCGCCGACATCTGTAGCGGCGAAGGCGACGCGGTATGGTCGTTTGTCATCCGAGCGACGTTCTGCGATTGGGTGTTGTCTGGAGACAGCGTCAGCGAGCGGGCGGAGGACACAGCGCGACCGCCGGCGGCGTCAGCGGGTGGCCGGAGGACACAACGGCGACCGCCGGCGGCGTCAGCGGCTGGCCGGAGGACACAGCGGCGACCGCCGGCGGCGTCAGCGGGTGGCCGGAGGGCACAGCGGCGACCGCCGGCGGCGTCAGCGGGTGGCCGGAGGAGACAGCCGGCAGCGGACCTGCTCCCTCCGCCGAGCCGGCGTTTGCCTGCATTGTCACCAACTGTTTCCCGTCCACTGCTGACGCCTATCTCGCTCGTCGTGCGTGCGACGGTCGCGCCACCGCGCGCACCGTCAGCTGGGGCGTCATTGAGCACCCCACTCCGCGCCGTACTCCGCGTCGCACTCAGCGCCGCACTTAGAACTTCCCTCAGCGCCGCACTCAGTGCCGCACTCAGCACCGCACTCAGCGCCCCACTTAGTGCTGCACTCAGCGCTGCACTCAGCACCCTACTCGACGCCGCATTCAGTGCCGCACTCAGCACCGCACTCAAGTCCCACTCTCCATTTGTATGGGGTCGGCACACAGCCACTGGCGATCCCAGAAATCCAGCCTTACGACCCGTGCCAAGACAGCAGGCGCGCTATCGGCCATCTGTCCATAGTTGACATTCTGCCGAGACGTCCCACGGACAGGGCCGTTCGGAGGAGGCCGGTCAGCCGCCGGCGGCGCGCTCGGCCCGCCCAAACCTCGCGGTCGTGCCGGCAGCCGCAGCCAGGCCCGCTCCGAGCGCATTATCCTGATCACTTGACGACTGCCATTAATTCCATAAGCGGGCTGTTTGGGCCTCGCCGGCGGCATTGGGGCCGGTGCGAAACGCGCCGTCGGCCGGCGATACCATCAGCCGCTCACGGGCTCACCACACGCCAAATGCGCCCGACCCATTCCAGATGTGTTTCCCAGATACCGACCAAAGACGGCAGGAACAAAAAGACACGGACCAGCCGGGCCACAGGTATACACAGGGTGCTGGCAGTGCCATCGCTCCGGACGCCGCGCGCTATCATCCGTCTTTGTTTTTCATTCTCGGGGGCGTTTCTTGCGCCGGGCCCGGCCCTGGGCCGTCCGCTGTCCCACCGCGGGCTAGACGGCCGTCCGCCGTCCCACCGCGGGCCGGACTGGCGGTCGTCCCATCGCGCGGGAAGAGTGCCCCTCGTGTGTGGCTTCGCCCGCCTATGCCACCGATTCCCTCGCAAGCTATCATAACAAAAAGTGATGAACAATGATGATTAGTAAAATAGTAATAATTCATAATAATAACTGGGCAGAGCGGAGCGGAGGCGGGCGCTCCGTTGATGACAGGTCGCCTGCCGTCTGTCCGCGAGCTGGTGACCCTGTGCCGTCGGGCACGTCGGCAGTCCTCTCTCCAGGGGTCCGTTCCCGTTGATACCGACGACAGCGTGCTGAAGCCCTGAAATGGGAACGTCTCAGGTCCGCTAATGCTCTTACGGACGTCAGACGTGTAAGTGGCGTTTGGTGGACGATGGTCACTCAGGATGGGACGACAGCCACTCGGGATTGGACGACAGTCATTTGGGATGGGACGACAGTCATTTGGGATGGGACGACAGTCAGTCAGAATGGGACGACAGTCACTCGGGATTGAACGACAGTCATTTGGGATGAGACAACAGTCACTCAGGGTGGTACGACGGTCACTCGGGATGGGACGACAGTCACTCAGGATGGGACGACAGTCACTCGCGATGGGACGACAGTCATTTGGGACGGGACGACAGTCAGTCAGGATGGGACGGGGATGAGACGACGGTCACTTGGGATGGGACGACGGTCAGTCAGGACCGAACGACAGTCACTCGGGGTGGGACGACGACCACTCAGGATGGGACGGCGGCTACTGGGCAATTGAGCGTCACGCCTCTCGCGGCGCCCGGATATAGACATGGTCACGTGTGTCACGCCACGACACCGGATACCACGTGGCGGCGGCAGACGGCACGAGGTGGCACGCGGCGCCACGCGAACCAGCTGCGGCGGGAGCGGGCGGGAGTCCAGCGACGCGCGGCTGGCTGCTGATGATACACGCCGCGGCGCCGACGCTCCGCTCCAACAGAACGTCTCGCCGCAGAGTTTTCCCGGCAGGGTTTTCTCCGGGAGCTACGCTCGCTCCGTGCCGGCGGTACTGGGCTGTCGCTGCGGACCGCCCGTAAACAGCGTCCGAGTCCGGTCGCTGAATGGCGCACCCTCGCCGGCCGGGCCCGCCGCCTTTCCAGCCCAAGTCGTCCGTTATCGACGGCACGACGCAGCCACAAAGCGGACAAAAAGCCGCCCGTAAACAGCCGGTTTCGACAGCTGAGTCTGGTCGGCCGGCGCCCTCCAGCCCGCTCGGACCGCCCCTGGCAGGTCAATAGCAGGGGCGGCCCTGAAACGCGGCGTCTGCTGGTGTGCGCGGACCAGCCGTCAGGGTCCGGCTGACGGCCGGATTCCGTCAGGGTCCAGCTGGCGGTCATGCTCCGTCAGGGTCCGGCTGGCGGCTGAGTCCCGTCAGGGTCCAGCTGGCGGCCGGGTCCCGTCAGGGTCCGGCTGGTGGTCGGGTCCCGTCAGGGTCCGGCTGGTGGTCATGCTCCGTCAGGGTCCGGCTGGCGGCCGGGTCCCGTCAGGGTCCGGCTGGTGGTCGGGTTCCGTCAGGGTCCGGCTGGTGGCCGGGTCCCGTCAGGGTCCGGCTGACGGCCGGGTTCCGTTAAGGTCCGGCTGGTGGTCATGCTTCGCCAGGGTCCGGCTGGCGGCCGGGTCCCGTCAGGGTCCGGCTGGTGGTCGGGTCCCGTCAGGGTCCGGCTGGTGGTCATGCTCCGCCAGGGTCCGGCTGACGGCCGGGTCCCGTCAGGGTCCGGCTGACGGCCGGGTCCCGTCAGGGTCCGGCTGGTGGTCATGCTCCGTCAGGGTCCGGCTGGCGGCTGAGTCCCGTCAGGGTCCAGCTGGCGGCCGGGTCCCGTCAGGGTCCGGCTGGTGGTCGGGTCCCGTCAGGGTCCAGCTGGCGGCCGGGTCCCGTCAGGGTCCGGCTGACGGCCGGGTTCCGTTAGGGTCCGGCTGGTGGTCATGCTCCGCCAGGGTCCGGCTGGCGGCCGGGTCCCGTCAGGGTCCGGCTGACGGCCGGGTCCCGTCAGGGTCCGGCTGGTGGCCGAGTTCCGTCAGGGTCCGGCTGACGGCCGGGTCCCGTCAGGGTCCGGCTGGTGGCCGAGTCCCGTCAGGGTCCGGCTGGCGGCCGGGTTCCGTCAGGGTCCGGCTGACGGCCGGGTTCCGTCAGGGTCCGGCTGACGGCCGGGTTCCGTCAGGGTCCGGCTGGCGGCCGGGCTCTGTCAGAGTCCGGCTGACGGCCGGGTTCCGGTCAGCATCCCTCCGCACTCGTCGCGGAGCGGGCGGACAGCGGCCGCGACAGCGCCCCGCCGGAGCGGCGCCCACCCTATCTCGGTGAGACGATCACACCTCACCGGGCGGCCGCCAGAACCCCGAGTGCCGCCCATCACTCATGTGTGACGTCAGACTCGGGCGTGACGTCAGTCCCTTGATGTCGGTCATCGCTCAGGTGTGCGCAGATCCGGAGGCCAATTTTACCTGATTACCATTATCATGCTGGCGCCCTACCGGGCCGCCGCGTCAGGCTGTACAGGCGGTGGGAGGGGCGGGGAAGGGGGGGGGGGATAATTAAAGCGGACGGTCTGCGCGCGGGGCAGGCCCGCTAATTGGCTCGGTCGGCCGGCCCGACTGCTGGTAATCTGAGGCGTGGATGGTCCCGGGGCCGCGTATGGTCGCTGGCAACTGCGCAGGACGTCACGTCGCCATTGTAGATCGGGTCAGCCGGAGGGGAGGGGACGGGTCATCGCAACTGGGGACCGCATCTGCCGCGGCCGGCTGACCGTTCCCGCCGGTCTCAGGCTGACCGTTCCCGCCGGTCTCAGGCTGACTATTCCCGCCAGCTTCAGGCTGACCGTTCCCGCCAGTCTCAGGCTGACCGTTCCCGCCGGTCTCAGGCTGACCGTTCCCGCCAGTTTCAGGCTGACCGTTCCCGCCGGTTTCAGGCTGACCGTTCTCGCCGGTCTCAGGCTGACTATTCCCGTCAGTTTCAGGCTGACCGTTCCCGCCGGTCTCAGGCTGACCGTTCCCGCCGGTTTCAGGCTGACTATTCCCGCCAGTTTCAAGCTGACCGTTCCCGCCGGTCTCAGGCTGACTATTCCCTCCAGTTTCAGGCTGACCGTTCCCACCAGTTTTAGGCTGACCGTTCCCGCCGGTCTCAGGCTGACTATTCCCGCCGGTCTCAGGCTGACCGTTCCCGCCGGTCTCAGGCTGACTATTCCCGCCAGTTTCAGGCTGACCGTTCCCGCCAGTTTCAGGCTGACCGTTCCCGCCAGTTTCAGGCTGACCGTTCCCGCCGGTCTCAGGCTGACCGTTCCCGCCGGTCTCAGGCTGACCGTTCCCGCCGGTCTCAGGCTGACCGTTCCCGCCGGTTTCAGGCTGACCGTTCCCGCCGGTCTCAGGCTGACTATTCCCGCCAGTTTCAGGCTGACCGTTCCCGCCGGTCCCAGGCTGACCGTTCCCGCCGGTCTCAGGCTGACCGTTCCCGCCAGTTTCAGGCTGACCGTTCCCGCCAGTTTCAGGCTGACCGTTCCCGCCGGTCGCAGGCTGACCGTTCCCGCCGGTCTCAGGCTGACTATTCCCGCCGGTCTCAGGCTGACCGTTCCCGCCGGTCCCAGCCAGGGTCCGGCTGAGGCACGTGGCCACACTCCGGTTTCAGCTACGGTACCGGGCCCGTCCGCTCGCGCTCTCCAGCAGTCGGCTTGTGCCGTATCCGGCCGCATAATAAGCGCAATCAGCATAAATGGGCGTAATCAGCATAAATACGTGCTCTCGCCGCCTAACGGGTGCGGCCCAGCGTGAGCTGATAGCGCAACACGCCCCGCGCGCGCACGAATCAGACAAATAGCGCACTGGCTCTGTCTGAGGTTAGCTTAGTACTTCCCATGCGAGCATCAGGCGGGCCGGCGAATGAAAAACGTGCTCGCGTGATCGGTCTGCCATTGGCCGTTTTTTCTGCCTCTCCCGCCCGCTCATTCCCTTACGACGGTACAACACGCAGAGATCGAGCCTGGATTAGCGGAGTTAATTAAAACCTCGGCCCGCACGGCCGGCTCAAAAAGCCGACTTCGCCGCGATTTGTCAGCACACCTGTCACCGACACCCGAGGCCGCAAGGCAGCCGGGGCCGTGCCGCGCCAGCATGCATATTCATCCGCGCCTGCCATGATTTACATGTTATAATGGCGCGGCACTTTTCCTATGTCTAATAACCACCATGACGGTCGCGTGACGTTTTAATTTCCAGTTGGTTGGAGTATAAGTTGGCTGACAGTCGCCGCTGCCAGGCCCGGCGCAGTTAGCGGGCCATTACCCATTAAGGCGGGGAAGTGCACCCCAGGGCCGACCGGGGCTACCCACATCGGAGATAATGTCCGACATTACGGGCGTATGCTGTGGGCGTGCGTCGCGTCACAGCCCGCTGTCTGCCATAATACCCCATTTATCGAGGGAATGGACGACCAGTAAGCCGGCCTTTGAAAACGCCACATAAATTTTTATAACGTGTTCGACATAGCAGAATAATTTCGGTGGGGCCGCGTCGGCATGCAAATTTGCGCCGCTCATGCATAGTCAATACGGCCTGTGCGGGGATAATGAGCCGGGGGATGTCTCTCCGCCAGTGTCGCCGAGCTGCGTCTGCCCCGACGTTGTCTCTCCGCCAGTGTCGCCGTGCTGCGTCTGCCCCGACGCTATCTCTCCGCCAGTGTCGCCGAGCTGCGTCTGCCCCGACGCTGTCTCTCCGCCAGTGTCGCCGAACTGCGTCTACCCTGACGCTGTCTCTCCGCCAGTGTCGCCGAGCTGCGTCTGTCCTGACGCTGTCTCTCCGCCAGTGTCGCCGAGCTGGGTCTGCCCTGACGCTGAGGACCTGCGCTCACAGACCAGTGTCAGATTTACAGTCGACCCGGGAGGATGTTGACAGTCGATCTGGGAGGATGGTAGTAGCCGTCGTCGTCAGAAGCACTCAGTTGCTGAGGCTTTATGGCGACGTTGCCATTCACCCTGGCAGGAAGGGCAGGCACGGCATGGAGCCGGGGAGGATGGTTAGTCGACCCGGGAGGACGGAAACGGTCTACTCGGAAGGATGACAGCAATCGACCCGGGAGGGTGGAGGCGGTCGACCCGGGAGGATGGAGGCGGTCGACCCGGGAGGACGGAAGCGGTCTACTCGGGAGGATGGCAGCAATCGACCCGGGAGGGTGGAAGCAGTCGACCCGGGAGGTTGGAAGTGGTCGATCCGGGAGGATCGTATTAGTCGACCCGGGAGGATGGTATTAGTCGACCCGGTGGGATAGGGTTAGCCAACCAGGGAGGGTGGTAGCATCCGACCAGGGAGGATAGCTCCCGCGACTGGCATTGGTCTGCCGCAGACAGAGCCATACAATGAACAGCTCCATGAAAGACAGTTCACATTGTGTTCGTCCACACGTCACATGAAAGGCCTGAAAGTGGCTGGCCAGGGACGGTGGTATTCTTTTGCGGCGATACCGGAGAAACCGGGTAATGACGACATTCTAGAAATTCATTCGCAAGAAAAGGAAAACTGTGAGTATTCTCAAGGACGTCGGCACGTATTTTTGGTTGTAGCGGATGATAACGGAGCTAGCCATGGGTGGTATAGACCAGCTCCGGACTTCGGAGGTTCTCAGTTATCCTTTCAATTATTTGCCGTCCATTATGACTCTAAGATTACTGCTTTGTGGATCCCTCCCACTGTTATGTTTCAGCTGGTGGTGCAGACAAACATAATTTTGTGCACCGGTAAGGTGTTCGTGTTTTCGTACGTGCACTGCTAATATGGCACACGTCCACTTCGGTGGGCCAGTAAATATCCGGCTACGATAGTCATACAGGAAAAGGACGTAACGATTCTGATATTTCAACAGGGCATGCTGCATTAGCACCATCGTGTTATTAAACTAGTCAAGTCGAGTACGGAGATAAAGAAAATTGCGCTGCAACGAAGAAAAAGCTTGAGCATCGCGGGCAATGTGAGAACTCTTGGTTCAGGTCCATGTTGGTTTGCTATCTTTAATCTTACACCTCATACGAACAATCCTGAAGGGGATTAAGGCAAACTTTTCCTGTTGTTGCCTATCTACTGACGCATCTCGTTACGTTGACCATGATATTGACGTTTCATTTTGCCTGTCTGGGGTGTACTTGAAAACAAAACAAATGAGTGTTGTTTTTTGCCGCTTCCCGATTGTAAAAGAGATGTTAGATTCGCGTTTGGCTGAAATACGTTGTGTTTGCCTGGCCTCACGATAGGAACGAAATGACATTTGAGAATTAGCTAAAAAGATCAGTCAAACAAACTGTGAGCCTTTTAAAATCTTAGCTACCTGCATTATCCAAGACTACTTTCTTTTCATTTTTATAAGAATATTCTGAAAGCAACGATCAAAGCCATCTATTTTTGTGTCTGGGGCACGTATCAACTTGAAGAAACTTTTCCAACTGTTTTTTTGCAAGATTTTGAGTTAATTCTGTCATGGAGTCGCTACTCGCTGTCAAGCAGTCTGAGTGGTCAGCACATGCCCTGGCCTTTACAGGGTTCGAGGCTTCCTATTAAGAGAGGTCGTGCGCAGTGTGCTTGGTCTGCTGTTTGTGCCCGGTTTTCTATTTCCACTTCGCTATAACAGTCGTGTCAAGAACGTTTTGAATTTCGTGAGATAATCTGCACTTTTGCTCGCTTTACTAGAACGAGAGTGGATGCGTTCGCCAATTTCAGGTCACTCTCAGGCACGCGTTCTGAAAGTTTTGCGGGGCGTGTACCCCCACGTCCCACGTAGTCACCCCTGAATACTTCTATTTTTATTATTGATGTATCTGTTGCGACTCATCGCTCACAATAGCAGAACACAAAGTGTCATGCGGGAGAAAACTTGAGTATCACTAGGAGCAAAAGTAATTTGGGTGATTGATAGATGAATTAACTTTGATATCGATGGATTAAAACTACGGAAGTTTTCAAGTGAACGAGCAAAGAACATTATACACATAGATAAGATAGTAGTAACAGCATTTTCCTCGGAGAAAAAAAAACAGGAAAATGGAGATATAGAAGATGCGTTGATGTTCCGGCACCAGGACTTTATCAAAAAGAATAGCAGAAGTAAATTCCAGATTGCCTGCTGATGATCTTTTTTATTTTTCAGGTTCTTTGTTTTTAAACAGTGAGTGATAGTTTTTACAGGACGTCAACATACAGGGGATTAAACAAGAACCAAATGCCAGCTATTACTACGATACAGTGTATATCTAAGATTTAGAATGCGCGAAAAATACGCGGATATGCAAATAACTCCAGGTGAACAGACGCCACGCATCACGCTCCATTCAAACATGCAAGCGAGTTGGGTTGAACAGGCATCCCACATCGCGCATTGATTATACATGCCAGCTATTTCAATTAAACAGCCATCGCACATCACGCGTCAGGCATCATCCACACATGTAACCGATTTGAAGCTAGCACACATCGCACATAAAGGCACATATCACGTTCGCACAACCAGCCATGATGAACCCTGTACGGTAAGGCTAGGTCGCCGACTTTTTATAAGAATGGATCCGCTTATTTTCCTGTCCGGGTGGTCCTGTGTCCTATAGATGACTTTGAGATCTAAGCGGGGCATAGGGTCCATACCTCCGCGGGTTTCAGCATGAGCGTGTTTTGCCAAACATGGCCACCGAAATGGGTATTCCCTGTTTTGTTTTTGGCGTCTCGCGGGCGTTCATCATATCTCAAACGAATAGGGTGCATGAACTCCCCGAAATAGGCTATGTCCCTGCCATGTTTTCGACGCAGTTTACTGTAAAAACTGTGGTTCGCTGTTTGAAAAAAGCTGAAAAATATATTAAGATCATCCGCTGGCAATTTTGAATTCGCTTCGTGTGGCAGGACAAGGGCGCTGTCCGCTGGCATCTGGGCAAAGAGGGTCAGCCTGGTCTGGAGCGGATGTGTCCGCGCACTGCGTGGCCTGCCAAAACCATGTCTGACACCAAGGCTGTGGGCAATATGACACAATGACCTTAATCGGCATATTTTGGGTGGCAAATTCAAGTTGCACGCAACAAGCTCCACGTCGGCAGTGCCCTGAATCGAAAACAAGGACACAAAACATTCAAATATTTCATTTTCGACATCTGTGAGGGATTAGACGTTGGAACGGCGGTACTGGGTAGAAGGGAAGTAACAGAACTACGGCGGATTTGTGGGCAAAACGGCTTATTGATTAGAAGGGGCGTAACAGAACCACGTCGGAATAGCGGCCAAAATGGCTTACTGGGTAGAATTGGAGCAACAGAACCACGGCGGAGCAGTGGCCAAAATGGCGTGCTGTGACTAAAAAGGGCAAGTGACTGGTGCCAGCCGCAGCGCAAGTCCGGCTGCTGCACGGCTACATACGGAATATAGGCAACAGCTGAGCCACATGCCACTCAGACGGACGTGCCCGGGCGGCGTCAGCAGTGTTTCTCGATGAGCCGCCCGCTTCCCACGACAGCTTTGGCACGCGCCCTGTGATGAATGACCTCGGACAGCGTGCTCCAAGGTGCGAGATTACGCACGTGCGTCCAGGTTACCGAGCATGCCCGCTCTGGCATAGCAAGCAGCTTACAGACACTGTAAGCTCAAGATACCGAACTCAGCGAACCGCAGAGAGGAGTAGAGAACTGTGTAAAGAGTCTACCCACCTCACGTAAAAGAAACTACCTATCTCGTGTGCTCCTGTGACTTGCAGTTTAACTGCCGCAACATGAAGAAGACGGCAGTCTACTCCACTGCTGCTGAGCCATCGTGTGCTAGGACGCTGGGATCTGCGGCTCGTTCCAGTGCCGCGAATGACGAGCGCAAGCAAGCTAAGCCGGTCGGGATAACCAGCGCACCGGAACAGCCTGGACCTGGCAGCAGTCTGACACCGGCGTCATCAGACGGCAGGCGATACGGGACAAGCTGGGAGCCAGAGCGGGACAGGGCTGGGAGAGCCAGAGCGAGCCTGCTCTAAAATTGGAGCCAGTCGTGAACTACCACTACGCGGCTCCCCACAGGTGAGACGTCCTCGTCACCGTCACCAGGTGCGCGGGCGGGAACATGCCGGCTTTGTTCATCACTCAACACATGCCAGACCCAGAGACGCACCAGAGACCTGTGCCGACGTGTCTTACGGGGACCGCCAGGGACCTGAACCGGCGTATCTTACGGGGACCGCCAGAGACCTGCACCGGCGTGTCTTACGGGGACCGCCAGAGACCTGTACCGGCGTGTCTTACGGGGACCGCCAGAGACCTGTACCGGCGTGTCTTACGGGGACCGCCAGAGACCTGTACCAGCGTGTCTTACGGGGATCACCGGCGGCCTGTACCGGCGTATCTCACAGGGACCAACGGCGGCCTGTACTGGCGTGTCTTACGGGGACCGCCAGAGACCTGTACCGGCGTGTCTTACGGGGACCGCCAGAGACCTGTACCGGCGTGTCTTACGGGGACCGCCAGAGACCTGTACCGGCGTGTCTTACGGGGACCGCCAGAGACCTGTACCGGCGTGTCTTACGGGGACCGCCGGCGGCCTGTACTGGCGTGTCTTACGGGGACCGCCGGCGGTCTGTACTGGCGTGTCTTACGGGGACCGCCGGCGGTCTATGCCATCGTGTCTTACGGGGACCGCCGGCGGCCTGTACCAGCGTGTCTTAAGGGGACCACCGGCGGCCTGTACCGGCGTGTCTTACGGGGACCGCCGGCGGCCTGTACCAGTCTGTCTCACGGGGACCACCGGCGGCCTGTACCGGCGTGTCTTACGGGGACCGCCGGCGGCCTGTACTGACACGTGTTCGGGGCGTCGCCTGCGCTGGCACCCGCGCGAGGCACGCGTTCGTCTCACGTGACGCCTTCGGAGCCTGCGGCGTATACAACAGAGGGTCTTTGTCATGGTAAGTTCGGCCGGGCGAGTGTTCGTCAGCAAGCTAACGGAACAGACAATGGGGACTGGCGAATGGTGAATGGAGCGCAGGGAGGGCGCCTGGTCGGGCCGCGCCGCCGCGTGCCCTACAGATGACGCTGTTGCCACACGCCTGTGCACCTGAGCGACAGCCTCGCACCAAGTGGTCCTCCAGCCGGCATTGCGCTGTCTTTGCTTTGACGCCGTTGGCCGTGCCGCCGGCCGGGTGGGCCTGCGCAGGCGACAGCGAGCTACGTGTGCTCTGTCCCCCCCCCCCCCTCCACGCTCTTGCGATCCAATTCAGAGTATGACATTAGCAACTATGCTACACCCACGTGTTGTTCAAAATCACAGTGGGCTCAGCATTTAAGATCTTTTCGGCTATTTTCTTGAAAATCTGATTACTGTGTTCGCTTCTTTTCGATGTTTGTTTAAACTTGCACCAAAGCTCATGATACAAAGAGTGACTTACACCAGGAAGATATAGAGTGTCATATTACATGGCATCGTCATAGTTATAGTTCTCGGGGTTCATCCTTTAATGCATATTTTTTAGGACGACGCTTTAAACAACGTCGATATAATTGCATGTTTGTAAACTCCAAGTTCTCTCAAGACTGTTGTAATGTGGATCTCATCCCTGCATACATCAGTTTTTGTAATACCGGTATAGCGCAAACGTACTACATACATATCACAATACAGACATAAGCATTGCTATATTACATATGCTCATCATCAACAGACAACAGTGTTCATCCGCGACACGCAAAATACTTAGTGTTTCTGCGCTCTCCGCCTTAATGGTGGCTCCTCATGCATATGAACGGCTTAACACACATTTGTTTGCTTTGTATTGATATATGTATATATATATATATATATATATATATATATATATATATATATATATTGACACACATGTGTATGACTGGAATGAGCATAGCCTTTAGGAGTTTATTTTGATTGCTACTTTAGTTAGCAATATTATATCAAACATAAAAATTGTGAACATTTTCACATCTAAGCGGTACTGAACTACTAGGGTTTTCCGACCATTGTAAGGTACAAGCGCCTACAGATGGCGAATGATGACTGGTTTTAGCGTCAGACGCTCCCTGTTCTAAATACTCGTGATTATGTACTTGAAGATAGCAGCTTTTTGTCTATATATCTGAAGGTGCAATGTAGCGCTGTTGCCTGACATGCTTACAGCCGCTGTTAACATCTTAACTGCACCTATAGTCGGATAAGTTGTTGGTGTTGCTGCTGATCTGAGTAAACATCAGCATAACATTGGGGCCAGCCAGTTGATATCATCAGGCGACAGTTGGATCTAGCTGAGGACTAGCGAGATCTTAACCGTGGGGCTAGGGCAGTTACTGACTGCTACAAAGCCATGAAAAGGAGAAAAATTCGGATAGCGACCCTGAAAGGCAAAACCAACTGAGTGCATGCAATCTGACACTGTGTTCTTGTCCAAGTTGAATCGTGTTCCATACTGAGGCTGGCCATTCTTCCTGACGCTGACCGGCAACCAGTTAAGACAAGGCAGCTGATCCAAGCTCTCACTAAAGGCTTGGCACGACAGGCGGCCTGGGGAGCGACCGGAGGCATCACGCTGCTCCGATTGAAGGGTGTCCGGGCTCGCCACGCCACTCTCACAGCCTCGGCTGGGCCGCCGCTCAACGCCAGTCGGTGAGCCGGACGGCAGGCTGACGTCCGGCGTCACTACTGCGGTGCCGTCACCGCTAGCGGGGCGTGACGTGTGCGTGACGGCGGCGGTGACAGCGGCCGGCCTGCCCCGCACTGTCGTCGCCACAGCCGCCCGGCCTGGCCCGCACTGTCGCCGCCAGAGTCGGTCGACCTGCCCCGCACTGTCGTCGCAAGACTCGGCCGACCTGGTCCGCACTGTCGCCACCACAGCCGCCCGGCCTGTCCCGCACAGTCGCCGCCAGAGTCGGCCGACCTAGCCCGCACAGTCGCCGCCAGACTCGGCCGACCTGGCCCACACTGTCGCCGCCAGACTCGGCCAACCTGGCCCACACTGTCGCCGCCACAGTCGGCCGGCCTAGCCCACACTGTCGCCGCCAGACTCGGCCGACCTGGCTTACACTGTCGCCGCCACAGTCGGCCGGCATGCCCAGCACCGTCGCCGCCAGACTCGGCCGACCTGGCCCACACTGTCGCCGTCACAGTCGGCCGGCATGCCCAGCACTGTCGCCGCCAGACTCGGCCGACCTGGCCCGCACTGTCGCCGCCACAGTTGGCCGGCATGCCCCGCACTGTCGCTGCCAGACTCGGCCGTTCTCGGCGTGCCGGCCCCGGGAGCTGCCCGGGCGAGGTCGAGGCGGGGCATGCATGACACCGCGTCTGCAGCTACAACCTAACGGCGGAAGCAGCCCCCCCGATGGTCAGTCTCCCCAGCTGGCATCCGCGCTGCGGCGCCCTCTGACGAACGCTGTTCGTCCTATCCTCAGCAGAAGGACAGGAGTCAGGAGCCCACCCTGTCTGCCGCCCTCTGATACTGTCGATTTTTCTGCGGGCTGACACGCAATGCTGGCTCTCGCAGAACGGCAGCCTAAATCGAACTGAGGCTCAGGGGAAAGTGAACAAAGTCCCGACTGAAACTGTCCGGGTAGTCGAATGGCATCGAATGGGATAGAATGGGATCTGCTGCACCGCAAATCTCATTTTCTGCCTCTACGCCGCTCTACCAAGACTCGGTCGAAGGAGCGTGGGTCTGGGCGTGCAAGAGCAGTGATGATCTGTTGTATGACGCAATATACTGCGCAAGCTGGTGCATACCCGTGGGTGTTATCGAGATATGTTCCGGGAACAAACAAACCTTTGAACCAGATTCGAACTGACTGTTTTTTATTTGTGCGCTGCTGCAGGGTCTAAATTGGGTCAACTGAATCACCATTGACTCTTGACTCAAACAGGACTGTAGGGCTACGCAGACATGTGCTAGGTTCGCCTTGACGTGGTTAAAATAGATTCTGATTCAAAACCCTTGCGTGCCGAATTACAAGATGGGTGAAACGAACTTTTTGGGAGGAGATTCAAGCCACCTCCCGATTCAGGTAATTTTGTTTGCGTTTATTCCTAATCTGACTTTGGTTTACGACTGAAGGGACTGCATCGTAAGTGGAATCGGCTAAAATCAATACAAAATGGGCAACATCCAAGAAAAACAACGTTCCAACTCTTCTAAACATGATATGATTAGTTCCAAGCCAACAGCTCTTTTCTAGATTCGGTGGCGAGCTGCGTTTAGACGCCCACTCACCTAATATTTTCACGGATGGAACGGCTGTTCGGGGAGACCAGAGGTGCGGGGTTCGATACCCCGGCCCGCCATTCCTGCCAGGATGAGAGGCAGGCGACGCCTCAGTAGCTGAGCGCGTCGTAAGGCCCGATGCCACAACTGTTCGGACTGTCGTCCTCATCTGGTGTGTTGGTATGTACACAGCGTTTCGGCCGGTGACCGTACGGCTGACGGTGGTACACCTGAGAGGTAAGCTGGGGGCGATGGTAGGTAAACCCGAGTGTTTAACAGCTTCCACTCCAGGTAGAAGAAATACTGAATGACGGACTAACCTTCGCAACCTCGGGCACCCGAATAAGCCACCTGGACGTCATAGCTCCCACAGCAGAGACCGCACTTGCAATCGGGAGAGAGAACAGAGTGTTGGCAACATGGACCTTGCTCATCAATCCAAGCGCAATCCACATTTCCAGACATTTGGTTCACGCGTATTCAGCGAGTACTCATTACGTATAAGGGAAGGCATTTGATCTCACCAGCGCTGACACATTCCCAGGAGCAACACTCAGCTCAGGGAAGTTTTGGTTTGCCGCGCTATCTGCACTTTAGTCTGGTTCGTTCAGTACGGATTACAGTCACGGCACGAATTACCATGTCGTCACCACGACGAGCGCGTTGTTAGCCAGCGGTGGGCGTTCTAAACAGGTCAGCTCCGTGATTATATCGATTTCCCCAGCAATAATTCCTATCACGAGCCCAGCAGCCGGCACCAGGCTTTGGCTTGTTGTTGTCTCCGTCCAAGGAGCATAGTGGCGCTCCGTGCGGTAGCGTCCGCCTGACACCTCTCTGTGTGTTGGCGACTCACGTGCGGGTCTGTTTCCGCCGCACCAGGCCGGCAGCAGCGCTGGCGGCGTGCTGGCTAGAGGCGGCGCGCACTGCCCTCTCCCTGGGCGCACCGCGCGAGGGTGAAGCGCCGCAGAACGCTACACACCCGTCGAGACAGCCCAGACCCGGCGCCGACCGAAGAGACGGCAGCGCGCGGCGGGTCGGTCTTGCCCAGCCGCAGCCGTTCGCTGGAGGTGCCAGCGCCGGCCTGCGTCCCTCACGCTAGGGCTGCCGGGCTCAGCAGGCGGCGAGTCGAGTCACATCACCACCAGACGTCTCTGAGCCGCCTCCCGTTGACGGCTGCATCCTGGATCGTGAAGTGGGCTCGGTCTCACGGCCACACTTCACACGCCTGTGGCTTCCCCAACCGTCGGAGCCCCTGGCCGGCTCTGAAGCCGCTCCTTCCAATCCCAGAGCCACGCGCAACCCGCCGAAAAGAAACCGGCCGCTCCCATTCCTCGGCTACGAGTGGTAACGAAGCCAATTTTTGAATCAATAAGCGCCAAATTACAGCGTGCCAACATTCCGCGGATAATGTAACTTTTCCAGCGAGACGGCTGGCGTATACGGCGCCGACGCCGCGCACAAAATAAGCGGGCCCGCGTTGAGCGGTAATTACAGAGGCCACGCTGAGCGGGCGGGCAGCGGCCGGCGGCGCGGGGACGGGCGGCGCCGCGTCTAGACCGCCCGGCGGCACGGGGGCGGGCGACGCCCTGTCCAGACCGCCTGAGGGCGAGCAGACGCCGGCGGCACAGGGACGGGCGGCGCCCCGTCCAGACCGCCTGGGGGCGAGCAGACGCCGGCGGCGCGGGGACGGGCGGCGCCCTGTCCAGCCAGCCTGGGGGCGGGCAGCGGCCGGCGGCGCAGGGACGGGCGGCGCCCCGTCCAGACCGCCTGGAGGCGGACAGCGGCCGGTGGCGCAGGGAAGGGCGACGCCCGGTCCAGACCGCCTGGAGGCGGACAGCGGCCGGCGGCGCAGGGACGGGCGGCGCCCCGTCCAGACCGCCTGTGGGCGGGCAGCGGCCGGCGTCGCGGGGACGGGCGGCGCCCCGTCCAGACCGCCTGTGGGCGGGCAGCCGCCGTCGGCGCGGGGACGGGCGGCGCCCCGTCCAGACCGCCTGGGGGCGGGCAGCCGCCGGCGGCGCGGGGACGGGCGGCGCCCCGTCCAGCCCGCCCGGGGCGGACTGCGGCCCGGCCTCTGGCTCATTACCACCACTAATGTGGCGGCGGCGGTCGGCTCACCGCCACGGTATCCGATCGGCCATGCCTTGCTGCACTGGTGAGGCGACGCTAATGCCGGGAATTTGGGGCGCCGGCCATACTGCCGTGACGCCGGCCGGACCCGCGTGTCGTCGTACCTCATGACATCGTCAGGGCGCAGGGTACGGAATGTTGTGGCAATGCAACTGGGTTTTCATCCATGTTTCCGGTGTTGGATGTGCACTGTGTGAGCAGCATTTGTTTAAGTAAACGTGTTTGCATCAATGTTCCCTTTGTATAGTCTAGGTTTTACCGACGTCAGCCTAAGCTCACCTGATCTGTCTTGCACCGGACTGTGAAGTCAGCTGATCGCAGTTCTTTATCAAGGACAAATGATTTGAGTTAAAGCCCGTCGAGGGAGGAGAACAGTCGGCCGACAGGTAGGCAGCCTTGACCGGGGTTATTCGGGGCCCTTCAGCGCCGGGCATCGCTCGGAACGCACGCGGAACGGCGCGGCGGAACCTGGCCGGCGCGGCGGGGTCTGGTCGGCGCGGCGGAACCTGGTCGGCGCGGCGGAGCCTGCCCGACGCGGCGGGCGCGGCGAGGTCTGGCCGGCGCGGCGAGGTCTGGCCGGTGCGGCGAGGTCTGGCCGGCACGGCGGGATCTGGTCGGAGCGGCGGGGTCTGTCCGGCACGGCGGGGTCTGGCCGGCGCGGCGGGGGCTGGCCAGCACGGTGGGGTCTGTCCGGCACGGCGGGGCGGCGCTGCGCCGGTTAGTCGATATGACCCGGCGCCTGGCCGTGACTAGCCGGTCATTTCAGCTGGCGCCGGCTCGGCGGAAAGCCGGCCACGCCGCCCACCCGCTGGCCGGCGCCCTCACCCATCTCGGTAAACCGCCATCGGGTCTGGCGGCACTCGAATTAGAACAGTCGTAGCAGGTGGAGTCGTGTCGCGCCTGGCCAGGCAACGCCACACGGGCGCAGTCAGAGAATTTTGTTATGTCCAGCAGCCGGTGAAACACGAGCCAAATGCGCGGATGAGCTCATGTTCTGCCGACAGAGTCCACATGACGAGTCAGGAAATGACTTCACGTTTGGCAGACAGCGTCACGCCCTGCGTCGTGCTTAGTGGGTCTGCCATCTGTCAGGTCATGTTCACTGGGTCTGCCATCTGCCAGGTCATGTTCAGTGGGCCTGCCATCTCTAAGGTCATGTTCAGTGGGCCTGCTATCTCTCAGGTCATGTTAAGTGGGTCTGCCATCTCTCAGGTCATGTTCAGTGGGTCTGCCATCTGTCAAGTCGTGTTCAGTGGGTCTGGTACCTGTCAGGTCATGTTCGGTGGGTCTGCCATCTGTTAGGTCATGCGCAATGGGTCTGCCATCTCTCATGTCATGTTCAGTGGGTCTGCCACCTCTCAGGTCATGTTCAGTGGGTCGGCTATTTCCCAGATCGTTCTTTGAAAAATTAATTTGTTTCAGTTTTTTCCAAACTTTGGTCCAATCACCTTTCCTGTCATTTCCTTGAAAAACAGCAGTTCGTTATTCCAAAGCAGTTATTCTAAATTAAGATTGGTACGGTACTGAGTCTGTCTCCGCCGATGGGCGGACTCTGCGCCGGGTGTGTGGACGGGTGGTTGCCGTCGTCGCCGGTGGACGGGCTCTGTGCCGGGTGTGTGGATGGGTTGTGACCGTCGTCGCCGGTGGGCGGGCTTTGCGCCGGGTGTGTGGACGGGTGGTTGCCGTCGTCGCCGGTGGGCGGGCTCTGCGCCGGGTGTGTGGACGGGTAGTTGCCGTCGCCGCACGCCTCTCTGACTGGGGCGCCGCCTGGCCGCTGTCCATCTGACCAAAGGTCAACACCTGACCGATATTAATCTGACGTGTGATCCATTCGACCTGTGGTTTCTTTCACCTCGGATCAGTCTGATCCTGACACCCCGGCCTGTGATCCAGTTGGACAGTGCTCCACTTGAACTCTGTCTCCACTGACCTGCGGCCCACCTCACACCTGCCTTGCGGTCCACCTCAGCTGATTGGGGAATGGAGGCAGAGCTGAGGAGCCCCCAGGCTCGGCTGAGCTGCGCCCGCCGGTCTGCAGTCCGGTGCGAGGCGCTGAGCGGGCTCTCCCATTTCGGCCAGCGGGAGGTAATTGAAGGGACACGGCTGCCACGCTGGTGGTAAATGGCGGCCCGCCGACTGTGGGGGCAGAGGCCGGGCCGCTGGGCAGACGGGCCGTGCTGGAGCGGACTGACACCGACACTGGAACTGTCTGACGCCGACAATGGCTCTGTCCAGCACTGACGCTTTCCGACACCGACACCGGCGCTGTCCGCCACTGACACAGGCACTGTCGGACACCGACACTGGCGCTGTCCGACACCGACAATGGCCCTGTCAGACTCTGGCACTGTCCGACACCGACACTGGCGCTGTCCGACATACGCACTGACGCTGTCAGGTACTGATACTGGTGGAAGGGGGGGGAGGAGGGGGGGGGGGGGGGGCATAGCCGCCCGGTCCGGTAGGCTCTATTTCCGGCGGTGCCTCCAGTCCAGGGCTTCATCAGTTCTGCACAGCGGCCAGCTGAGCTCGATGGTCAGCTCGGCTCCGTTTATCAGCGGCGGCAGCGCGCGTTGGCCGGCTTCTGAACACGTCACGTGACCTGCAGCGCCCGCCGTTGGTAATTGCAGCCGATGCATGGCCACTCATTAGGTAAATAGCTTAAGTGGCGGGCCGGGGCAGTGGAGCGGGTGGGGGCTGATGTTGGTGGCACGAGATCATGATCATGATCATGGGCGACACACGACGGCCCGAGCGGCGCTTGTGCGTTACCAGCGGCAGGACCTCAACTGGGCCGTCATGCAGGCCTGCCATTGCCCCCCCCCCCCCCCCGATGCCTCCTTGTCCCCACATCCGGAAGAGGGGTGAGGACGCGTTCAGGCTGGCATCACTGCTTTCTGCGCTGTTGTACACGGTTAACTGCTGTGTTTGTTGGATCCTGTCTGCCGGAAAGCGTGCTCTTACCTTGCACATGCTGTAAACGCGGTCCTTCAGGATGCCGTTTGTACCGTCAGTAGCTTCCAGCCGTGGCTTCGAGCTTCGCGTCTGACGCCTGGTGCTAGGCGTGGTGATCTTGCGGGATCTCATGGAGCTACTTTGGAATGATGTCGGAGGATTAATTTCTCCCTGTTGTAGAGGTAGATGCTGTAGATGTAGATTCTCCCTGTTGTGTCGTAATTCTCTCTGTTGTCCCTGTCTCCCCACGCTTGAAAACATGGTTGGGCGCGGGGTGTCTTGCGAGTGGTGCGGGTGCAATGTCTTCCAAATACATTTTGTGAGTTATTGTGTAGTTGTGCTGGAGAGCCTCCGACTGCTGCAGGCGCTGCCAGCTAGGAGCGGATCTGCGTTCAGTCACAAAGAAGTGCAACAAGTCGACGGCATGTCAGGTCGGGCTGAGCCGCGAGGGCGAAGGTCATCTAACACAGAGCGGCCACTGCGCCTGGGGGCCGCCGCCGACAAAAAGGGAGCAGCGGGCGCGCGGGCGTCGTCTCTTCTACCGCGACCACAGACCTCCAAGCTGTGCGGCCAGAGCAAGTCAGCGGATCAAGAACACGCTGCAACATGTTTTGACATCATGAACACGTCAGCTTCCAGCGTCAGTTTCCAACAAACGCTTGGAATAGCAGGTTCCACGCCACTGGTCGGTGGCAGCGCCGCCTGTCGCCTGTCACCTGCGATGTGAACGCAGTCACATCAAGGACACTTGTAAGCCCGGCGCCGGAGATGTCAGGCGAGCGTGGCCCTTGCTGTCCCCAGCTGTAGCAATATTGGAGATTGGTGCCCTCTGATATCCGACAGGATATTACCAGCACCATCTGCTCAGCGAAGAAAGCTGCCCTCAGAAGAGTTACCTAGTAATGACGCTGATTACTTGCATGTTCCACGGCAAGAATAAGAGTGTAAATACGCGGGAAAAATGGTGTCATCTGGAGAACCTTAGGAACATGCTGACCATGAAATAGAGTAAAAATAGGTAGCAGGGCATAGAAGAGTGAAACGGAGTAGCACACCAGAAAATTTCTAACAGATGGCAGAAAAGCGACACAAGCACTAAGTATGAAACCATTCCCTCCTCTTGCCGTTCCCGTCTGTCAATTATCGTCTTCCTTTTCAGCAAAACTGATCTGACTGTGCAAATTTGCCTCCACCACACAGCAGCAGCGGCGCGAGCCGAGCTCAGCTGTGCTCCACCACACAGCGGCGGCGGCGCCAGCCGTGCTCGGCCGTGCTCCATCACACAGCAGCGGCGGCGCGAGCCAAGCTCAGCTGTGCTCCACCACACAGCAGCAGCGGCGCGAGCCGAGCTCAGCTGCGCTCCATCACACAGCAGCAGTGGCGCGAGCCGTGCTCGGCCGTGCAGCTCGCCCAGCCCCGCCGAGAACAGCGTCACTGCACCGGCGAGGCTTCACTGGAGCCGGCTGGGCGCCGGCACGGCTTACCCAGGGCTTCCCGCCGCCGGCCGGCCTATATTGGTTTTTCGGATCGGCCGCCCAGCGGGGTATTAAATGACGCGGCCCACCCGGCCAGAGCGGGCGTCCCGCCGGCTTTGTCCGGAAAATAACCATGATACTGGTCTGCTGGACGGACGGGGACGGGGCGGGGCGAGAGAGGGGGGGGGGGGGGGGGCGACGTCCAGGTGGAGATTGCCGCGCCGGGCGGGAGGGCAGCAATCTGCCGCCGTCGCGCACAATTACTGCGGTGATCCATACGGCCGTCAGCCGGCGCGCGGCACCGGCGACGGCCGTCACTGCGGACCACCGGCGTCATGCTGCTCGCCACAATGCCGCCGCCGGTAACGATGCGGCGCGGCCGATATCGAAACGGCCGCCGCTGGGACCGAACCGATTGCGGGGCCCGCCGGCGCCACCAGCCGCCGGCGTCGCTCTCGCTCGCAATGACGCCGCCCGCAGCGGAGGCAGCGGGCTCCTGGGGCGCCACCGCCCGCCTGGAGCGACGCCACCCGCCTGGAGCGGCGCCACCCGCCTGGAGCGACGTCACCAGCTGGAGTGACGTCACCAGCTGGCCTGGACGGAACGGCGCAGTCCGCACGAATTCACTGCACCTTCTGCTATTGCTTGCGCAGCAGTGTCGGCATGCGGTCACGCTTCCGCCGTGTGTTCGCAGTGATTAAGTCGGATGTACCGGCGCCTCGGTGGTGGGCTGCTATCTTGATTCCCCGACCCGCCAACCCCGCAGCACTAAACGCGTCGAGGGCCGGCCGCAGCAAACACAATTTCACTCTCTGCACACATGCATACAGCTTTTGACTCGACCCTGTCTGACGTTGGGCAAACATAATTTCATTTGTTCAAACACGTGTGCATAAGTCCGTTTGACATTGCAAGATCCGGCCGCGGTGGTCCGACTGCAAACAAAACGGTTTGTCACGCACACTGGGCTCGCCGCTGATAACGGCGGGACCGAGCAGAGGCGTTTGCTGATGAGCCGACGCGGTGAATAGTCACGAGATAACAGCAGAATTACAAACACGAACGTAAGTAATAGCAAGCTGGGCCCGACTCCGACGGCCTGCATGAATAGCTTACTAAATGCTCACCACCAGTGGCGCTGCAACGCCAGCCGACGTTTGGAGCGGACGCTTGCAACCCCAGGTCTTCGGTCCAGCGGCGCTGCGCATACAGAACTGCGGACTGAACATCTGTAAAGGCAGGCTTTCGCCGCCTCACAACTCCCGCTGCCGCTCGTCATGCTGCGCAGCGTCTGACGAGCGACAAGGCGGTGTCCGACGAAAGGCAGAGCAGTGTCCAACGCGAGACAAAGCGCCTTTCGACGAGAGACAAGCCGACGTCCGACGAGAGACAAAGCCGCGTCCGACGAGAGACAAAGCAGTATCCGATGACAGACAAAGCGGTGTCCGACGAGAGACAAACCACTGCGAGAGACAAAGGCGTGTCTGACGAGAGAAGTCAGCGTCCGACGAGAGGCAAAGCAGCGCTCGACAAGAGACAAACCAGCGTCCGACGAGAGACAAGTCAACATCCGACGTGAGACAAAGCAGTGTCCGACGGGAGACAAGCCAGCATCCGACGTGAGACAAAGCAGCGTCCGAGGAGAGACTAGCGCAGTTCCCAAAAACGGCGCTCCCCAGCGGCGGCAGACCGGGCCATCGGTCACTGGCAAGGCTGCGGTGCTTTGCGGGCGTTCGAAACTCTGACAGTTTGCAAGAGAGCAAAGTGCATGCTTTGACTAAAAAGCATAAAGTTTTCCTAAACAGAAACCTGAAGTCAAGCCGTTTGAATAAAAACGCAGACCATTTCATCATGCGTTGAACAAATACAATCTCGTGGCTAGTACATATGTCAGTACATGCTTAACTATAAGGCTTTGAAAAACTGAAGGCTGTAGCACTGCACGGGTTAATTGATAAACCTGATTGATAAGCCTGTCCTTTATATGTCTCATATCATGTAAATAGTGGTACGCTGTGAATCATGCCAATGTCAGGACAGACAGAATAGGAGTGAAGAACATCATATGAAAATTTATGTCTTAAAATGAAAATCAAAATGTAGCATAATAATATGAAAAGATAGGTCTGATAGGAAGGCAAGTCCCAGAACAAACTACAAATGCAGCACTTGCAGCAATTATCCGGCAATTAAATGCAGCAATTATTCGGAGAGCTGATAGAACAATGTATCACGAATCTATGTCAGTAAGAAATCACATCCATGGATGTAGTTAGCATCTTCGGCTCCCACATTGGGCGGGGCGTCAAATTTGTGCTCCGCGATGACCCCGAGCCGTAACATGGCCACTGCACCCTGCAGTCGCTGTCGCTTCATACAAGGCTGCGGGACGGCATGCATATCGTTCGTCTAAGCCAAACAACAAACAGAGCTGTTACGTCATGTGCGACGTGGTGCGCCGCGTTTCTTCAGTTTGCTTGCCTTAAATATAGCGTATTTGCGGCTCTTTCTATTTCTGTGATAAACTCGAGCCCCTGCTCAAACGTGCTTTGACATAGGGTGACCATGCAACGGATTGTTTGCCAGCGTACATACCAAAATGCTGGCCCGTAAGCACACCGAAATGCTGCCCCGTAAGCATACCGAATGTTTACCAGGAAGCATGCCTTTCAGTTGATTTATCACCCCATTCATGCTGTGGCACTAATATCGAATCAAACATTAGCTGGCAGCTCAATACAAAGTAGAGCCAGTTTGAAGCCGAGGATTTTACAACTTTGGCCGCGGAACGGCACAATTTTGTGAACGCCAGGAAGGAGAACCTCTAGTGAGCAGCGGTGGCGGCGACGGCAAAGCTCTGCAGACAGCTGCTAACACCGGAAGCAGGACATGCGTCGCGCGCCCGGAGCGCGGCAGACGGCCAGACCCGCGGTCCAGCCGCCGTGTCGCCGTGAGCAGTGCCCCCTCCCCCTTCCCCCGCCGACTCCGTGCGGCGCCGGCACGTTTCGGCCGCCGGGCGTGCATCGGCCCCCGGAACTGGCGGCTGCGCACGGCCTGAGCGGCCAGAACGGCCGTCTGGCACGCGGCGGCGTGCCGTGCCGTGCCCCACGGCCGCCGCCGGCCCGCTCATTACAGCCGGCCGGGCATTGTCCGGGGCCGCCGCCGCCGCCGCCGCCGCCGCCGCCGCATTGTGAACATCTGATCAGGTGGCGCGCCACGCGGCTGCCGGCGGGTCACAACAGGCCTGGCGCCAGGTCACAGCCCCGGCCGCGGAGCCGCCGCACCGACCACCGCCGGCCCCTCGGGTCACCCGCGGTCTCCACGAGCGCTTCCCAGGCCCAGTGGGGCGACCTGAACTCGTCTCGGGCTGGGAGGACTCATCTGAGCGAGACGAACCAGTTCTGGGTTGAGGGGAGACCCGTCTGGGGATGGCTGAACCTGACTCAGATTTAGGAGATAAGTTTATGGACAACCTTAATCTGTCCCAGGGGTAGGAGATCTCATCGGGGATGTTCAAAGTGACGAGGGTCCGAAATTCGTCTCAAGACGACCTGACCCTGTTGGTGGGGACTCGTTTGTGGATGACCTGAGCCTGTCGTTGGGGACTGGTCTGTGGAAAACCTCGG
Source organism: Pollicipes pollicipes (assembly GCF_011947565.3). Taxonomy (NCBI): domain Eukaryota; kingdom Metazoa; phylum Arthropoda; class Thecostraca; order Pollicipedomorpha; family Pollicipedidae; genus Pollicipes; species Pollicipes pollicipes. The sequence continues at coordinate 4,186,096 of NW_023596136.1, read as the reverse complement.
TCCGGTCCGTAGGGGTTTCGTCTGTAGACGATCTAAGCCTGCTCGAGGGGTCTAGGAAGTCTAGGGGGTCTAGGAACAGATGAGTCAGTCCAGGTGGTTCTGTTTTAAGAGCGGGACGGTGTTTCGTGAGCATAGGTCGCTACTAAGAGGAGCTGTTGTCTCCAGACTAAGCGTGGAACTCTCGTAAAAGTTTGAATCCCTGCAAAGGTGGGCGAAATGCACGCATGATGCTTCCACACATAAAGGGCCAAAGCTGGCTATCCTGGATTAAGTGGGGCTTGGCGCGCCAAAAGGTTAGCTATGTAAAACACCCACTGAATTTTGCTTTGATCTGAAGTTCTAGGTTTAGCATAGGCAATCGGATATTTTTCAGCCAAAATTGGCGAGACTCACCGGTCCGACCAAATTGAAAGCCAAATCACTGCCAAAAAGATGCTCTTTTCTGCCTGTCTGGTCAATTTTGACATTAAGAAATGTAAATCTACAAACCTGCATGCTGCGAATGTTGCAGACATCTTTTAACTGTGCAAACGCTTTTGTTCTGCTGTTGAGTCTGTCCTGACTTTGCTCCGCCGCTTAACACGAATCGACACATAAAAACGAACGTACAGCCTTAATGGCAACTGCCTTGAGATTTCAGGCAGCACGCCAAACGCCGATGACGTCACTGTGGTACCCACGGCCGGTGACGTCACTGTGGTGCCCACGGCCGGGGACGTCACTGTGGTGCCCTCGGCCGGGGACGTCTCTGTAGTGCCCCTGGCAGGTGACGTCACACTTCGTTGCACCGGGCGTCCGCACCACCGTCCCACTTTTGATCCGCTGTATGCAGACGATGCGTGCCGGCCTATGTGAGCCTGCCGGCCTCCGCGTCGCCGGCGGTATTTGCGAGCCTCTTCTTATCGGCGAGCTGGGGCCCTTGTCAGCGGAGCTCTCAGCAGAAAGGAGAGGAGAGCCAACAGAGTCGAGTGCGTCGCTCTAGGCCGAGGCGGCGCCGGCGTCGAGCTTGGGCTGCCTGTTTTCGTCGGCTGGGCCGGAGCCGGCTCAAGCACTAGCCGCTGCAGCCGTCCGGACGGCCGGCGCCTCTGAACAAGCACTCGACAAAGTGCACCGTAACCTTTACCGAGGGCTCGACGGGCGCGATAGGCCGGAGTGGCCGCTTGACGGACTGACGGGCAGACGCCACGTGCGTCATCAGATGACGGGGGAGCCGTCTCCGCCCTCCAGCGCGGCTCCGGCGCGACGTGAACTGGCGCGGGGAGCGCCGGGCTGAGATAACGGGAACGCCGCCTGCCGCCGATGAGGCGTGAGGTATGAGGCGTCCGGCAGATCAACAGCGATCCGTCTGCAGCCGCAGCTGACGAGCGTGGCACCGTGCTGCTGTTTCTGTAGCATTCCGGCTGACGTCAGCACGCCAATAATACGAGTGAGCCGCCCACCCCGCTTTTACAATTACCCTTATTATTCCGGGCGTGTTTTCCGATGCGATTATGTAGTTTCGTGTGATCTCGGTCGAATTAGTTATTAGCCATAATTGTGCGGTAGAATGTCATTCCGTGATTACGACTGCCAGTCGGGTTCGCGGCGCGCCGTAAAAGCGTAACCACCGACCATCAGAGAAATTTCTGCACCCATGCCGAACCCTCAAACGGCGCACCCGGCCACCGCTACACGACAACACCCCCATCAGAGCGACGGCGCATGCGTGCCCGACTCCCAGGCCCCGCCATTATGGTCTGCATATAGATCACACTCACGGCAACAGACTGGAGACCTTTTCAGCTGCTGCTCGTGCCGAACCGATGACGCAGTGCACCGTGCTGCGTGCATCCGTACCGTAATTTCGCCTAGGCGAGCTTTTCGTTCAGTTTGCGCACTTGTCGGTGGTTCTCAAATTTGACCTCTTGTACACGTACGTATTTACCCTTCCATATGACCGTACACGCAAGTAGCAGAACTCCGTGCGCGCACATGCACACCGGTGCCACGCTGGAACTCGTTCCCATTGTCGAAAACTAGGCGACTGAAGAGCACGCGTCATGCAACGCAAGCGGAATGCGTGACTCGCCTGAGAGCGAGCATGCCATTTTCGACAAGTTTCGTTGGAGGTCCTGCGTGAGCTTTGGTATGGGCTAACTTCGGTTCATTACAGACAGTAAACGTTCCAAGCCATTCGTTGCCGCACCCACTCCATAGCCCACTTGTCGTCATTGCGCGTATTCGGAGCACCCAGCGCAGGCGAAGCTGCTCCAGGTGTTCTGTGTGCAGCTGGTCGGTGCTGCCATCAGCTGCAGCTGTCAGCTGCGGCGGCGGTGACAGCCGCCGGCGGCCCATGTGAGTCGGACGTTAGCCGACGTTTTTGTGCCGCTGTCGAGCGGTACGTGACCGGCGGCATTAAGGATAGTATCGCCCTATCAGATGTTTTCAGGAAACGGCACGACCGGGCGACCTTATCTCGGCCCGGAACAGAGCGCAGCGGAGGAGGACGGTGCTCCGCCGGCTAGCACAAAAAGCGCTCCCATCTGGCGCGTCACATACAGAACCGGGCAGGCCGTGCCGTGCAGTCCCCGGCGCCCACCGGCCGCGCAGCCGGCCGCCGCCCCGCCGGCCGTGCGGCGCCGTTGTTCTGCCCGCAGCAGCCCGCTGAAACGACATAATGACGTCGACTATTAAAATAATTCGCCGGCGACATAGAGCGACGCAGTGCGCCATAATGACGACAGCGCCGCTGCACCGCCGGGCGTGACACGATGAGCGGCGACGCGACGGACGCGGCACCCCCCCCCCCCCCCCCGTCCCCACTCTCCCCCGTCTCTGCCGTAGGCCGCCGTGCGTGCTACTGACAGCGGCTGTGGCACAAAACGAATCTATTTACAATGAGAATGGAGTGGCCGGTTCCCCTCGCCGACAGCACAATATCGGCGCGCTGCCGAGAGGGCCTGCCGCCGATATATGGAATCGTGCGGCGATTACGCAAATGGCCGGCGCGGCGGGTTAATGAGGAGCGCTCGCTGCGCCCTGCGCTGAAATAAATAAGCTCGGCTGCTTATTTGGCCGCGATGCTGCGTTGCCCGCCGGCTGCAGGGAAGCACCATTAGCGCAGGCGGCCGGACGCTGCCGGCTCCACCGTCGAACCTGTTTACTCGTTTTTCGTCCGGAACAGACGTGTCGCTCTTCCGAGTCTGTTTTTGTCTAGCTTGGGCCTCGAGGGAGGTCTTCGGAGCCTGCTCCACGGGGGGCAGTACGAGTGGTTGGGAGGGGAGAGGGGCCTGCCTCCCGGCCCCAACGTCCGATAGGGTCTGAACTGCACCGGCTGCATGTGTGTGGCAGGGGGACGTGAGACTCAAGGCGTCAACCATGTAAACGCAGCCTGCAAGGAATATGAAGTTGCGAAACACCGGGTTAACCGTGTTTCCTGTCGCGCCCAATGAAGCCGTGTTGCCATCTGAGTTTGTCCCTGGCCAGCAGTGGCTCGACGTCGCAGGGCGCGCGTACTCGGACCGACGTCAACACAGTACACGACATCCTGACGCGCTTCAGCTCGCTGCTTTGCAGTGGGATGCTAAAGCAGCCTTCTGGCCACTACGCCACGGACCATTGTGAGCTCCAGCTCAGGTGCGTCTTTCACAGCTCCTTGCCATAAGTGGGTAACACAGGTGTGGCACTCGTGACGGAAGGAACGAAAATAGAAACATTGGCAATAAAGTGGGCTACGCGTTTAGGGAAATGATCAGCGGCGCGCGAAGAAGAGAGAGGGAGAGAGAGGGGGGGGGGGGGTGAGACAAATAGAGGTAGAGCAGAAAGTTGAAGAGTAATGCATACTGCTGGCAGTGCTGCCTAAAACTGATTGCTGACCGGGCCGGACCTGACCGTACCAGGCCAGACCGGACTGAGCCAAATCGGGCCGGACCGGATCGGACCGGCTCGACGCACCGGACCGGACCGGACCGGACCGGCTCGACGCACCGGACCGGCACCACGCACCTTTCACCAGCGCGCCTCGCCGCGGTCGCCAATCTAAATCGGATTGAAAATTTAATATTGATGGCTAATGGTGGAGCCGGAGCCGGCATCGGAGCGGAGCGGGGCGTGCGGCCGGCGTCGTATCGGCACGGCCGCCGTCCAACAATGGGCCTCCAAATAGACCAATCGCCCTTTATGTTCCGGCAAAGTTTTCGACGCTGCGATTGCCGCGGCGCGGCGTTACTGCCGCTGTAATCGGCCGTCGAGTGGCGGCAGCGCGCTCCGTTTTTTGCCGCCGCGCCAAGATCGGCGCCAGCAGCGTTCATCGGCGCCAGGCCTCGTCGACGGGCCATTAAGCTGTTAGAGCATGTCCGCCAGCGGCGATCCCGCGTCTCTAATGACCTCGTAATGAACGCGCGTCACGCTGTCCAAGTGCACGCGGGCGGACGGCCCCTGGCCGGCTTGACCACCCCTCGGCCGAAGAGACACTTCCCTTAAAGAACAGTGTGGCGAGTTGCATTATGTCCAAGTATTATCAGGGCAATTCATTCTGAATTTACGTGACGGATGCTAGTCTTGAGTCACTCGACTGACGCACAGCAGCGCTCTATTTTCATGTGTCCGGCCACACGCATGCCCACGTCTTGGGGCGAGTGCAATCAATACTCATTTTTTGCATTTCGCTGAGAATTCTTGCGATCGGTGGAAAGGTATGCTCAAGGTTTTGTGGCAAAGCCGAACTAATCTGCATGCCATATGGGGCGGTGGAAAGTACATGTGCCGCATATGTCGCAAAACATCCGGCATTTGTCTCGCAGAGATGGTGCGAACTTTCGTCCAGGATGTCGGACGGTGTAGCTATCAGCCGTGTATGGGGTATGGTGTATCAGTGAAAAGGTCTGATGATGATGATGTTCATTATTATTCTATGGTATCAAATATCGACAGTGATGTCACCGACTGATTTACGCTCAATGAATGACTGGCATGATTGTGATCTTCCAGAAAATAAGTGAGCATCCACGGTACCTATATAGCCCATTATTACCCATTGTTTACATTTACATACCCATTATTCCTGCCCAAGCAACCCATACCGCCGTGGCAGTAGTTGTAAAATAATTACTGACTGGCTATAAACGGCAGAAATTTGTCATGTTGCAATCACGATGCCTTACGACATAGCAGAGACAACTATCTTGTGTCCATAGATCCCAACACATTCAGCTTGCTTGCGATGCAACTAACTCCAGTTAAAAATCAGTACGATTTCCACCTACACGTGATACAATTTGCCGAGAGTGGAGTAAGTTGTGCGACTTGAAAGGGGCTCATTTAGAGGTCACTTACTGAATAATGACGACATTCTGTCCAGTTTCTTCCACTATGTAGCAGTTGAAGGCAAAAGGCGCCTGCAGACATGTGCATCTTAGTCTTATCCTCAGGAGTTATATTACTAGGGAGATCAGAAGAAATACTGACTCAACTCTCCGTTCTCTCGCTTATGCCGACGCATCTTCCGCTGCCATGACGGATAGCCAGATAATTCAGATTTTCCTAGAACAAGTAGAGACATGTCAGCAACTTCTCAGACCTAGTGCATGTAGAGCCATGTACATACATCTTGCCACTTTTGCGGCTGTCTCCGGGTCAAGGGTCTGTAGCATTATGGATAATGCTAAGCTCTAAGGGGCGTAGTTTCTTAAAATGTATCGAGGGTTGAACAGTGAAAACGACAAAACCTACCACAAAATACGTTGACAAGCTGGGTTCACCATGTTAATGCCAAGATGTTGCCAAAGTATACTCAAGTGCAAAGATACTTAAGTGCAGTGTGCCGCTGGAAAAAATGAGTTTGTCTTATAGATGTGGAGGCGCCGTCGGAAAGACGTGCGCACACAGCTCTTCAGGGGGATGTGGCTGACAGGGATGTGCGACGAATAAGACTCCGGGTGTTGGAGGTGAGGCTGAAAATGCACTTGGCTCGTTTTTAACAGACAATGCTCTCGGTGTATTGGGCTGACAATGCGCCGAGAGAATTATGATCGACAATGGCTGGTGATCATTGTGACTGGCAGGACAATGCGCGTCTGACGGCCGACAATGCACTATCAGGGCGCTCTCTGACGACTTGATGCCCGGCCGGCGAATACCAATGATCGCCGACGGCAGCGCCCGGGCGCCCGCCGACTCCATTATCTCTGATCCAGTCGATACTGTCTGAGGCCTCCGAGGCGTGCTGGTGCACGGGCATGAAACGACACCCGGGCCCCGTAATTCGATACGCGACATCAAATCGAGTGAGGCAGCGGTTCAGCAGCATCGGCTTCTACTTGGTGGGCGAGATTTTTGAGCTCCTCGGGCAACGGTCCCACCGCAGACAATATCAGGTCGAGTGACACATCACAGCCGGGAGCCATGCCTGTTAACGAATCGGAGCCGGAGACGAGGTCAACATTTGTTCCTGAAGGCTAATCCACCTTGGTCAGCACCATTGTCAGCCTGTGGTGGCTTGTCCCAACTGGAATGGTGGATACGATGGTGGCGAGGGGAAATCAGGAAAGGTAGCTCAGATACGACTCCTAATCCGACCTGCCGCGTTTCCAGCCGCCACTGGCCTGTCCCAGCATCCAAACTGCTCGATGGAACTGCAACGCTCTTGGCGATTCTCATTTTGTTTTTGCCGGCGGCGCCAGACGCGGCCGACTGCAAACGCTCGACAGGGGGAGATATGAAAGGAAAGATTGGGAAGGGAAGCGAAGGCAAATAACGATGGAAGGGACAAGGAGAGAGATAGGGAGAAGGAAGAGGGAGAAAGAGAGAGAGAGAAAGGGAGAGAGAGAGAGAGAGAGAGAGAGAGAGAGAGAGAGAGAGAGAGAGAGAGAGAGGAGAGAGAGAGAGAGAGAGAGAGAGAGAGAGAGAGAGAGAGAGAGAGAGAGAGAGAGAGAGAGAGAGAGAGAGAGAGAGACGAATCGCCACCAAGACTCCATGAATTTCTGCGAAGACAGGCAGCTCGGCGGAGCAGATATTCATATCATCTTCACGGATGGAGGGGCGCCGCTGCCCGTGAAGCGGGTATCCTGTTCGCGGGCCTCCGGGTTCTGGCGGCGCAACAGCCAAGCCCGATCACGGCCGCCACTTTTATCTCGTTAAATCTGGTGGGAAAGATCTCCCATCCACGTCAAATCCGCCTGCGCCCTGGCAATCCATCGTGAGGAATGGCCAGAAATTACAGTTCATTTGATGAATACCAATTAGGGTGAAGCCACAACCAGCGTCCAAACCATAATGAGATATATTCCCAGTGCGGCGGAAAAAAACGGACGGCGCGGTATGGTGCAGCTGCATTTCTGAGGCGCCTCTGTCGGCGCTAGATTGGACTTTCAGCGACGGAGGGCCGAAATTTGGCCCTATTGTCGGCGCACCCTGGGCCTAATTGAAGTGGAAATTTGATTGGGGTGCTGCAGGCCCGTACTTCAATTACGAGTGACGGCGTATTGTTACTTACAAAGCGGCACGAAAAGTGTCCGGGGCTTTGTTGTTCCTGGGGTGCCGGCCCCATCTCGCCAGCTGTTTTCGCCGAGAAGCGAGTGGCGATGGCCCGCCAAGCTGGTCTGAGGCGAACGTTTGAAGCCACCGCACATTCCTTAACATCATCCGCAAAGGACTGGCTGTTTTAGCGGGCCACAAACCGAGGAAAATGGCTGGTGGCTACATACAGTCGTATGCTTACACCTACCAAGACGGGTTTCCGCCGGCGTTTACAGAAACGTGTCAGAACAGCTGGGCCGGCGGAGCACACCAGCCCTGTCTCAGTGCTCAGCCCCCTCCCACAAATTGGAGCCGTTTCGGCCGCGGCCCGTGGCACGAGCATGACACAGCTGCCTCCAGAGCGGGCCATTCTACATGGCTGCCAGCAGGCGGCGGCGGCGCGGCGCGGCCGGCCGGGTCGCCTGACTGGTGACTGTCCGGGCGGCCTGGCTCGACCGGGCGCCGCCGGCCGGCCGCCGGCTACGTGCCCGGCCCGAGGTCGGCGCTGCTCGGGCTGCTGCAGGTACCACGTGCTGGCGCGCCCAGAGCGCGGGCTGCCGGGACAACCAGCTGCGGCGCTACGCCAGGCCGCTGCCATCCTCCCACGGCCAGCGACCCACGGCCCGGGTACAGCTGTGAGGTAAGCCAACGGCTCGGGTACGGCTGTGAGGTAAACCCACGACTCGGGTACGGCTATGACGGCGACCCACGGCTCGGGTGCGGCTGTGACGGCGACCTACGGCTCGGGCACGGCTGTGGGGTAAACCCACGGCTCGGGTACAGCTGTGAGGTAAACCCACGGCTCGGGTACGGCTGTGACGGCGACCCACGGCTCGGATACGGCCGCGACCAGCGCAGTAACGAGGCTTATCGCCCGGCCATCGGCGGCCATAATGATGGAGCGTCGCCGGAATCCGTGCGGCGGCCGGCCGCTGCCGCCTTATCTCAGCACGCAGCAGTGGCGCCGGCTGGAGCGGGCGACGAGGGTCTTGGCGTGCCTGCTCCCCTCAGCTGCCGGCTCCCTTCGGCTGCCGGCTCCAGTCGGTTCCCGGCTCCCCTCGGCTGCCGGCTCCCTTCGGCTGCCGGCTCCCGTCGGTTCCCGGCTCCCCTCGGCTGCCGGCTCCCTTCGGCTGCCGGCTCCCGTCGGTTCCCGGCTCCCCTCGGCTGCCGGCTCCCTTCGGCTGCCGGCTCCAGTCGGTTCCCGGCTCCCCTCGGCTGCCGGCTCCCTTCGGCTGCCGGCTCCCGTCGGTTCCCGGCTCCCCTCGGCTGCCGACTCCCTTCGGCTGCCGGCTCCCGTCGGTTCCCGGCTCCCCTCGGCTGCCGGCTCCCTTCGGCTGCCGGCTCCCGTCGGTTCCCGGCTCCCCTTGGCTGCCAGCTCCCCAGTGACGCGTCAGCCGTTATGCGCCGTCGGCCGTACAGGCCAACACCCCCGGCTAGGCCGCTCGGTTCCATTTTCAATGACGCGGAGACAAAGGGCCGCCTGTGATCCATGGGCAATTTTACATTCTATGACAGCACACATGTGGGAAATCTACCAAAAAAACTGCACGTATCCTGCCTGATATATTCCGTTGGACGGCGTCTTGCGCGTGTGGCAATACCAGGTGATGTGTGCGGCTGCGTCAGGCTTGTACGGGCCGTCGGTGTTTTCTTTCTACAGTGAACAGGACCTGGTTTTCTCCATCTAATCAGGACGGACAGGCGGGCCGGGCCTCACCAAGGCCGCCGACGCCAACAAAGAAAGGACTCCGCGGCGATCCGACCGGCCCCCTACCCGGCTTATCGGCCCCAATGTAAAACTGTTCGAACATTCCCCGGAGGAAAATTGACCCCAGCGAATCCAAAGCTTTTACGGCGGCCTGAAAAGTGGCTCATTGAATCACCTTATCGGGAAGTGGGAGGACGTGGATGAATATCATGAATTCACTTGCGTTATTAAAGATTCATCGGCAAAAAGCGCACCATTAAAAGATTAAAGGGCTTTGGGGTAAGTGCCTGTGAAATAAAAGCCGGCCCCCAATGGCGGCGCGCCGTCTTTTGTCGGACGCGAAACGGAAAACTTGGCACTGAAACTTTCTGCCGCTCAACAAATATACAGGAGCGTTAGCACCGCCGCCTGCCGGCCAGTTCGCAAAAACAGCGCTCATCGATCACCAGTGGCTGAAAATATGAGCCGACACGTTCCAGCATTTGAAATGCATCAGGCGGGCGGGGCGTGGCGGCCAGCAGTCGGTCGGTGCCGCGGGGGCTGAGCGGTGCAGGCCGGCGGCGGCGCATTTCTGACGGTCGGCGGGCATTGGAGCGTGGTCCACGCGGCCACTGACAGATTGAAGCATCCCTCATGCACCGCTGGCCCGCGGAGCGCCGACGTCAGCCTCCTTCGAACGAATTCCCGCGCGGATGGCTGGCGCACCAGGCTGTTCGTTTTTGTCGGCAGCCGATAGCGTTTTTCAATTTGCCGCTGCCTCGGCCCCATATACAATGCATCATTGCGACTGCTGGAGCCTGCGGCAGCGGTGGCTGGGGGAGATCAGTGGTGAGGACTGACGGGGACACCGGTGAGGACTGAAGGGAGCCGAGGTGTCTACCAGCGATGAGGACCGAAGGATCGGTGTGGGCGGGGCCGGCTCATGGGAGTGGTGGCGCTCCCCTGCCCCGCGTCGCCGACAGCCAATCACCACTGGACTCCACGCACCTATAGGCGTCCGAGCTGACTGGTCCGATTATTATTGGATTCATACCGTACTGATGAATGCGCACCCGGCCATGCACCCCTCCACAAAACATAATTGTTATTTACGTATCTGCGCGGCGGCGCGGCGGCGTGCGGCACAAAGCCGGAACGTGTGCGGCGGCGGAGCGCTCGCTGCCGACAGCCCGTCAGTCCCAGCCAAGCGGCCATTGTAGATAGGAGCGCGGCACCGATGAAAGGGCGCTGGGTCGGGCCGCCGGCGACAGCTGTGTGCCAGAGGATCTCGCAATATGCGCCGCCGCTGCGGACGGCTCAGCAGCATCGCGGCCGTCGCGCGCAGAGGCGGCGCCAGGTAGCCGAACAGCGAGGAACGCTCTCTAGTGATGTTAAGCCGCGTTCCATTGATGACGATGCAAACTTGAGCTAGTTTCATCGGCACTTTGTCACCGTCATATCCAATGTGACTCACATGAGACTTGCAGAACTTGCGAACACCAATGTGCACCAGGAAGGTAGAGGGACGCCGTTCATTCGCTTTCGTCCGGCAGACTTCTCCACTGGCAATTTATTCCCGCTGCGTGAGCCGGTATTGGGCCGCGAAAAGTTGGTTCGTTGGTATTTCATTTGCGCCAACCGTCTAAACTTCACCGCCAACAGTGGGGGGCCGGGACTGCATAGCAATGCGCCCCTCGCGCCGCACCGCTAGGGGAGGCGGTGCGTGTAATCAGGGGGCGGGGCACCGAGCCGTGTTCCAGGCTTGGCTGTGAGCAAGTGTCGCGAGGCTGTGCTGGCGCTGACAGCAGAATGTGAATTTTGTCGTCTGCTTTGCCTGGCCTGGTCCGGTCCGGTCTGGTCTTGTATGGCCTGGTCTGTTCAGTCTTGTATGCTGTGGTCAGGTCCGGTCGAGTTCTATCTGGTCTTGTTAAGCCTGATCGGTCGGTGGCTCAGCTTGGTCGGGTATTGTCAGGTCCGGTGCGGTGTGGTGTTATGTGGTGTGATGTGGTATGTTTGGTCGGGTCGGGTCGGGTCGGGTCGGGTCGGGTCGGGTCGGGTCGGGTGCGGTGTGGTGTGATGTGGTGTGATGTGGTATGTTTTGGTCGGGTCGGGTCGGGTCGGGTCGGGTCGGGTCGGGTCCGGTGCGGTGTGGTGTGATGTGGTGTGATGTGGTATGTTTTGGTCGGGTCGGGTCGAGTCGGGTCGGGTCGGGTCGGGTCCGGTGCGGTGTGGTGTGATGTGGTGTGATGTGGTATGTTTTGGCCGGGTCGGGTCGGGTCGGGTCGGGTCGGGTGCGGTGTGGTGTGATGTGGTATGTTTCGGCCGGGTCAGGTCAGGTCGGGTCGGGTCCGGTGCGGTGTGGTGTGATGTGGTGTGATGTGGTATGTTTTGGTCGGGTCGGGTCGGGTCGGGTCGGGTCGGTCGGGTCCGGTGCGGTGTGGTGTGATGTGGTGTGATGTGGTATGTTTTGGTCGGGTCGGGTCGAGTCGGGTCGGGTCGGGTCGGGTTCCGGTGCGGTGTGGTGGTGATGTGGTGTGATGTGGTATGTTTTGGTCGGGTCGGGTCGGGTCCGGTGCGGTGTGTTGTGATGTGGTGTGATGTGGTATGTTTTGGTCGGGTCGGGTCGGGTCCGGTGCGGTGTGGTGTGATGTGGTGGTGATGTGGTATGTTTTGGCCGGGTCGGGTCGGGTCGGGTCGGGTCGGGTCAGGTCCGGTGCGGTTCTGGTGTGATGTGGTGTGATGTGGTATGTTTTGGCCGGGTCGGGTCGGGTCAGGGTCGGGTCGGGTCAGGTCCGGTGCGGTTCTGGTGTGATGTGGTGTGATGTGTATGTTTTGGCCGGTCGGGTCGGGTCGGGTCGGGTCGGGTCGGGTCCGGTACGGTGTGGTGTGATGTGGTGTGATGTGGTATGTTTTTTGGTGTGGTCGGGTCGGGTCGGGGTCGGGTCGGGTCGGTCGGGTCTGGTGTGGTCTGGCGTGGTCGGACCCAATCTGGCCCTGCCCGGCCTTCCTTGGTCTAGTCTAGTCTGTGCGGAGAGGTCCGGCCATCGGTGGGGACGCTCTTCGGGGCCAACGTCCCAAACCCTGCCGTGCTCAAGGTGAGTCATCGCGTTTGGGCGATGGAAGTTTTCCCATGTTTGGGTGTGGGGGGGGGGGGGGTGGACGGGAGAGAAAACCAGTTTCGATATTTCTTTCCACTCGACACCCATATGGCAAACGCCAAATTTTCGAAACGCTGCCGTTCTGTGGCTGGAACAAAAGCAATCTGTGCCTATATTAGATAGCTGGCAGTCATTCTTGGAAACCGTTTTTACGACATACTGGCAGCCAGCAATCATTTCAACGAAAGGGGCGATTGACAATAAACAACGGGCCGGTAATTTCCCCAGACTACCCCGAAAGTAGTGTTTAAAGAAAGCCCGTGAGGGCTGAAGCAGACCTGCAGCGTAGGCTCACTGAAGCCCAGGCGCATCGGCTCAACGTACGGCTGCAGCGGATGCAGCGATTTTTTGCAATATAGCTGCGTCACATGCGACAATGCGACGTCGATCAGATCCATACGGTGTGTGTCAGATACTGCAAAGAGAGCCCCGGAGCTTGGCCGCTGTGAGCAGTTGTGACCCGAGCGGCGTCCGGCGGCTGGTGGTGCAGCTGGTTCGTCATGTCTCAGTGGTCGGGTCACCTGTCTCTGATGTGCTCGGGCGGGTCACGCGGCGCGGCGGAGCGGCGCCGCGACCGACGCGAGTCGTGCGTGCTGCCGCCGATAGCGCTCCTGCTCGACACCGATACTGCTGAGGCTGTGTCGGTGACGACACGGCCAGCGGCCGACACCTGGCCAGGCCAAACCGAACGGCGGCCACCACTGCACCACTTCCGCCGCTAGAGTTCCCAGGCAATCAGCGGCAACGACTGATAACACTGTATGGCGCCCAGCGGCGACGTGACGACGGCGGCAGCGGTAGCGGTTGACGGCAGCGGTGGTGACGGCCAACGGCAGCAGCGGTAACGGCGACGGCGGCAGCGGTAAACGGGCAACAGTAACATTGGTAACGGCCGACGGCAGCAGCGGGTAACGGCCGACGGCGGCAGCGGTAGCGGCCGACGGCAGCAGCGGTGAGGGCCGACGGCAGCAGCGGTAAAGGCCAACGGCAGCAGCGGTAAAGGCCAACGGCGGCAGAGGTTACGGCCGCCGGTAGCGGTGCTGATGGTCCGTCACTGTGGATGAGTAACCGTTGATCCCCTCCATCCTCCACCAATATTCTTGAATCCCCATCAATGCTAGTAGAACTCCATCAGTTTCACCAGCTTGAGACCAGTCCTGTCTGTCTCTGTGTCTCAATCGCCGGCAATGCTTGTCAGCCTTTGTCAGTCTCTGTCTGTCGCCGTCCATACCCATGAGATTGCATTGTGTCAACCAGCCTCCGCCAGTCTACGTTCATTTCTGCTAATCTCTGCCGATATCCATCAATATCTCGCGGTCTTTGTCAGTCTCCGTCACCATCCATGTACCTCTATCCAACTTTGTCCACCACTGGTAGTCTTTGTTAATATTCGTCAGTCTCCGTCAGTTTCTGCCAGCATCTGCCCGTCACTGCTAGTCCCGAACAGTCTCTTTCAGTCTCTGCCATTCTGCACAAGTCTTCGGTCCTCATCCGTCTCCACCATTCCACATCAGTTTCCGTCAGTCCCGGCCAACAACTGTTCGTCTCCGCCAGTCTCTGCCAGTCGTCAGACTCCAAGTCACCGTCCATCTCCGCTGCCGCCTCCGTTCGCTGCGCCCTCATGGGTGCCGCCGGCTGGCGCTGCGGGCCGCCAGAGTCCGGCGGTGACCTTCCGGACAAGGTCAGCCGACCAACTCCCAGGACGAGCAGGGATGCCGTCTCCATGGCGCCTCTTCGCTTCCACTTCAGGCTCGCCACTGGCAAGAGCACACGCCGGAAGCGTGTGGGACCCAAATGCTTGTCAGCTCAGGTAGTAAGCGGCGCTGGGCGCCCGTGGTCGACTGACAGCGGCAGGAGCCGGGGCGCCCGTGGTCGACTGACAGCGGCAGGAACCGGGGGCGCCCGTGGTCGACTGACGACGGTAGGAGCAGCGGGCCGCCCGTGGTCGACTGACAGCGACAGGAGCCGGGGGCGCCCGTGGTCGACTGACGACGGTAGGATCCGGAGACGCGGTCGACTGACGACGGCAGATCCCACTGAGCGGCGGGCGCCCGTGGCCGACTGATGACTGCGGAGCCGGTGTGCCCCATGGTCGACTGATGACGACGAAACCTGGTTGGCGGTGTGCGCCAATGACGACTGATGGTGACAGGAGCCGACGGCCGACGACCGAGCCCGCCCCTTGGACGCCGCGCCGCGCTGGCCGCCCTCTGCGGCGGGCGACGCGCGCTGTGCGCCGCTCTGTTTATGTACGGGTCTCGTGACTCTCGGGGTCTCATTAACTAGTCCGTGTCGGCGGCTGACCGGCTGGCTCGGACAGCCGGCAATCTGGACGGCCCGGCCAGTCGGCAGTAATTTCGCTGGTCGCCCGCGGGGTGGGCATGGGAGAGGGGCGAGGGGGGGGGACACCCGAAGCTGGTTGTTATCACCAGAGAATTTATCACGGCTAGGCGACCTGACAGAGCAGCCAGCAGAGGGTGAAGGGGGGTTTCTCGTGGCGGGCCGGCCGGCCGACCGGTCTCACCTCTTTTGGGTTCGGGTACTGCGTGATACACGAATGCCTTTGTTATTTTTGGCAATGATGTCAATATTATCGGGAAGACATGCGATGCAGCAAGGAAATGACCATTATTTGGCAGTCAAGGCTTAGGAAACATGGGCAGGTTTTTACCGGATCAAGATATGGGGGCAGGAGTTTTAAGGCACAATTCAGATGGGGAGCTAACCCCATTGTTCGTGGACATACACGGAGTTTTTCAACACATTAGTTATAAAAAATGGACCAGAACATCCCTTAGCCGGGGTAACAGCAGCCTTCAACATGCTTGGTGAGCATCGGTGACGGACGATCGAACGCGGCTCCACCGAACTCTGCAGCGGCGGCGGCGGCGGCGGTGGCGGCGGCCGGGGCTGGTTGGCGGTTTGCAGTGCGCCGGCCGCTGCTGGTTGACGGTGCAGTGCGCCGGCCGGTGTTGGATGGCGGTGCAGTCCGCTGGCCGGTGCTAGTTGGCGGTGCAGTCCGCCGGCCGGTGTTGGATGGCGATGCAGTTCGCTGGCCGGTGCTAGTTGGCGGGTGCAGTCCGCCGGCCAGTGTTGGATGGCGGTGCAGTCCTCCGGCCTGTGCTGGTTGGCGGGTGCAGTTCCGCCGGTCGCTGCTGGTTGACAGTGCAGTGCGCCGGCCGGTGTTGGATGGCGGTGCAGTCCGCTGGCCGGTGCTAGTTGGCGGCGCAGTCCGCCGGCCGGTGTTGGATGCGGTGCAGTCCGCCGGCCGGTTGTTGGATGGTGGTGCAGTCCTCCGGCCGGTGCTGGTTGGCGGTGCAGTCCGCCGGTCGCTGCTGGTTGACGGTGCAGTGCGCCGGCCGGTGTTGGATGGCGGTGCAGTCCGCTGGCCGGTGCTGGTTGGCGGTGCAGTCCGCCGGCCGGTGCTGGTTGACGGTGCAGGTCCGCCGGTCGCTGCTGGTTGACGGTGCAGTGCGCCGGCCGGTGTTTGGATGGCGGTGCAGTCCGCTGGCCGGTGCTAGTCGGCGGCGCAGTCCGCCGGCCGGTGTTGGATGGCGGTGCAGTCCGCCGGCCGGTGTTGGATGGCGGTGTAGTCCTCCGGCCGGTGCTGGTTGGCGGTGCAGTCCGCCGGTCGCTGCTGGTTTGACGGTGCAGTGCGCCGGCCGGTGTTGGATGGCGGGTGCAGTCCGCTGGCCGGTGCTGGTTGGCGGTGCAGTCCGCCGGCCGGTGCTGGTTGACGGTGCAGTCCGCCGGTCGCTGCTGGTTGACGGTGCAGTGCGCCGGCCGGTGTTGGATGGCGGTGCAGTCCGCTGGCCGGTGCTAGTCGGCGGCGCAAGTCCCGCCGGCCGGTGCTGGTTGACGGTTGCAGTCCGCCGGTCGCTGCTGGTTGACGGTGCAGTGCGCTGGCCGGTGTTGGATGGCGGTGCAGTTCCGCTGGCCGGTGCTAGTCGGCGGTGGCAGTCCTCCGGCCGGTGCTGGTTGGGCGGTGCAGTCCGCCGGTCGCTGCTGGGTTGACGGTGCAGTGCGCTGGCCGGTGTTGGATGGCGGTTGCAGTCCTCCGGCCGGTGCTGGTTGACAGTGCAGTCCGCCGGTCGCTGCTGGTTGACGGTGCAGTGCGCTGGCCGGTGTTGGATGGCGGTGCAGTACGCCGCTTGACGGAACGCCGTCCCAGCGCAGCGATCGCACATAGCAAGCGTTCAGAGCGTGGCGTCGTGGGTGGCGACAGGGCCGTCGCACATCAATGCTGTGAACCGTCAAAGGTGTTAGAGGCTCCCAAGAGGTGGCTTAGAACTTGCCAAGCGCAGGCTCCCAACGTCTCCGCAGATAGACGAGCGGGCCGAAACTCGCAGACAAAGTTTTAGAGATTTCAGAAGACGAGCCCAAATAACAAAGGACTGAAGAGCTTTGGAAGGTCCGTCAACAAAGTTTCGGTGGAGGTTGAAAACAAGCAGGTCGGTGGCAAACTTGCCACGGGCTGAACAGGAGTCCGGTGGCGCACTGGAGCGCGACTGCAGCTGCTGAGCCGCTGTCGCGGTGCTGCCGACCGGGGCAGCGCTGCTCCCGCCCCCAGCCAGGGCCGCGACACCGCCCCACGCGTCCACCTGCGTCAATGTGCTGGCGGTGCGGGTACGGTCCCCGCTTCTCTCGCCTCCGCCCCCCGCGCCCTGGTGGGCAGGGGTCCGTGACGTCTACTGTTCGAGCGCTTTTTTCAAATTAAACGCGTCGACACGGCAAATTTACAAGCGGCTGTAAAGTTTCATCAGTCATTGCAACGGGCTTTTATTTTCTCCGTAAAGCAATTCGGATAATCTCTAGTGTGACATAAAAGACACAACACTGCATGTATTCGGAAGCACGCAGCATGCCTTATATTGAATGGAACAATGCACTGCGGCGAACGTGCCTTCCATCAGCGCGGAAACTTCGTGACAAGCTTTTTAATATCTGGCGGGCCTTTCGTTCAGGTAGGGTTCTTTCGCTAGATAGTGGAGTAATTGACTAGCGACCACCAGGGTATTAAGAACGCAGGTAAAAGAAAAGAAGACGTGCATGTCAGGCTTCATCCCTTTGTTTCACGTCGAAAAAGAACGCTGGCCATGCTGATACATCACTTTCCTGAATGTGAAGAATCCTCCTTTTGTAAGCTTGACACATATTGTTTTCCCCAGAATAATTGGACAGAAATCTGATCCGGGCTTTTTCTTCACTGGGACAGGGGGCGCTCACACAAGCTTTTCATACGTCCATCAAGTGCTTGGGACGGTGGGCTGGCTCATATTTCACAAAATTTCCTTATCTTTATTTATGCTAAGCCGGCTTTAAATTATAGTGGCGACTGCGTCCGCTCGGCGGGAGATATGGACAGCAAAATATGGCGTCATAAACGTTTCAGAAAGTAAATTAGCCCGCGACATAAACTGCACCTTGCCCGCAATCATTCACGGGGCTAATTATATGCGGTCTGTTTGCGGAGTGGACGATGGCGGAAGATTGGCGGGACGCACAAAAGTCGGCGCAAACAGGGGAGAGATAGCGCCGGCGCGCCGACGGGGCATGCCTGGGGCCGTGGTGGGCCGAGGAGGCGGGAAGGGTCCGGGAGGTGGAGACCCGGGAGGCGTAGCCGGGAGGAAGCAGGTGCCGCGGGTGCGGGGTCCGGGAGTCTCGTCACCCTCGGCACCGTGTATTCCAATCAAGTGCCGCAGTGCTGCTAACGCCGGGTGGGGTGCTGCGCTTCTCATTACTGCGCGGCGGGGAATATTGGACCCGGTTTTATTGAATGAACGTAAGAACTGAATGAGTTTGTTAGAGCGTGATGAATTGCTGTTATCTTTTGCAGCCCGCCATAGCGTCGGCGTGAAAATCCCAATTGTGAGCGACCATCTATCAGAGGCCGTCACGTTTCATTGTGGACCGGCCAAAGCGCTAATGGATCACCTGCGCAAGACATGAAGATAGCAATAGACACAATTATGGTGCGAAACACCATTAGTTCTCCCAGATAAGAGGAGTAATTACAGTGTAAAAAATTATCCGGCGGGGGCTAAATTATACTGTAAAATGCGCAATCATTGGTGGCTGGCCGGGACCAGACCAACCCTGGTCGGCATCGCACTCCCGCAGTTCGTGATTAGAAGACCCCTCTCGGTTTAAATCAGACATTTCCCCGGCCGGCCAGCGGCTGTGAAATGAGTGGGCCGGCTGTCCTGGGGCGGGGCGGCAGACTGAGCGACAGATACTGCAGTTGGGAGACCTAGGGCACGCAGGGAACGACAGATACTGGGCCGCTGGCAGGCAGCCGAACGTCCACCCGCCGGCATGGTCCAACTAAAGAAATAAATGCGGGATGACCTGACCGTGCTGGGCTGCTCCGAAGGCAAATAAATAGCTACCGACATGAATCAGATAGTTCCCTATCTGGCCCCCTCTCACGTCGCACCAGATTAACAGCCCTGAGGCGGGGCATTACGCAGACACCGCTGCCCAAGCCCTGGCCGACCGGGCATACCTATCTACCCGGTTGCGGCGTCCGACGTCGTGCGGGGAGAGAGAGAGAGATGAGAAGAGAGAGCGAGAGAGATCGGTATGAGAGAGAGGAGAAGAGAGAGAGGAGAGGAGAGAGACGAGATGAGAGAGAGAGAGGGAGAGTGGAGGAGAGGAGGAGAGACAGAGGACGAGAGAGAAGAGAGAGAGGAGGAGAGAGAGAGGAGAGAGATCGAGAGATGCGAGAGAGGAGAGAGAGAGAGAAGAGAGAGAGAGAGAGAGAGAGGAGAGGAGGAGAGAGGAGAGAGAGAGAGAGAGAGAGAGAGAGGAGAGAGAGAGTGAGAGAAGAGAGAGGAAGGAGAGCAGCCGCCCACTCCACTCTCTCCGCCCCGGACATCCGGCCGCCGCCGTCTGACCTTGGTGACCTCGCTTGCGGAGTCGGTCCGGTGACTCATGTCCGGCGCGGCCCGAGGTCAATAGGTCAGGCGGCCGGGAGCGGGACGGGCGGGCAGAGCGGCCGCCGTCGGAGGTCGCTGATCAGCTGAGCGGCGCCGAGCGTCTCCGTCCACCACTCGGCAGGCAGTACATATCCCCACGACACGCATCGTGGCGTGTTTGCCATTCTTACCCCCAGCCTTAACCCCCCCCCCCCTCCCCGATGACTGGGTCTAGTGCTTGCCTGCTTGCGTCTGAGTGTCTTCTGTCGAGTTCCACCGGCCTTTTATCGATGGCTCAAGCACGTTAGCGTCAGCAAACGGCCGTTTAAAATGGCGAGGGGATTATTGGCGCAGCTGCGTTTAAGTTCTTTCAGCTGCACGCCTCAGCAACTTGCCCGATTGAAGAACTGCGAGATTCCCTAGTCAAACACTTGTTCAAACGGGCACGAACTGCTGCAGACGCGTGACGGCCGCAGTAAAAGCCTGCAGTGAAGACGCACCGGTTTTTTGTTCGCCATCTCTTGCGGCAAAGCCGTCGGCCCGTTCCAGCTACAGCCCACGAGACCATCGTGTCGAACTGCTAATTAATGACGATTTCTAATTGCGCGTCTGTGAGTCATTTTGCAATGCGTAATTACGCGGCATAAAATTACCACAGCCTTGGAACAACGGTTGTTATTCATGTCCCGCATGGCCGCCATAAATAAAAGCAATCTGGCGGCGCCGTAAAGCGTCGAGCCGCGTGGCGGCGCCCGTCAGCAGCGGCCTTGGACAGCGGCCGGCCTGTTCAGCCTCGTGCCTTTCAGCCGGACATTAGGGCCCGACTCCAGCCGAGAACGGCCGGCCGTTGGCGAGCCGTGGATATCGACAGAACATAGCGTGGCCACTTACATCCGGTGTCAGCGCAGAGGCCAAACCTAGAGGAGCGCAGCAGTCCCGTTATGCTCCCTGGAAAATTTTAAGAGCGCTGCGAAGGCCACCTTTTGGTTCTGGTGTTCATCTAAAAATGATGTTTAGTTTTTGCTCAGCTGCACGCAGAATCACCTCGCTTTTAAATAAATTCTGACGGTCTCTAAACAAATTATCTGCCATCTGGCCGGGCAACAGCTGGCGTCGAATGTGAGTCTGCTATACTTTGCGTAACAGCATGTGTGATCAGCTGTACCGCCTCAGTCAAATCGCAACATCTGCTAGTAAAAGGTTAAAATGCCCATTAAATCTTGAACACCAGGGTCGTGTGATTGGAGCTCGCTTCATGTAGCCTACAAATAAATGATACTGGATGTTTAATCACTCCAGTACACAAGCCAATGACAAGTACAAATACAACAGTGAATCGCCATGCGGCGAATTCCAAAAGTAGCTTTCACACCCAAAAGCTACACTCACAGTTGTAACGTATAAAGGACAAAGGAAAAGAATAAAACCAGGGTTATGTGGAAGATTTGCTTACTGCGACACGTCGCCCAGAGTCTGCCTAGTGCAGTGTGCCCGAGGGAGGAGCGCTGCTGGGCTGCCACCCGCTGGCCAGCTGCCTGGCCATGTCCAGCGCTGCGGAGCTGTCTGGCCATGTCCAGCGGAGCCGAGCTGCGACAGACAGGCTTTCAATCCAGTGGCAGCTGGCTGTCTTGTCTGTACTACTGCGGCTGGTTCAGCGGACAGGTCGCCGGACAGGCAGCGCCAGCGCCGACGCCGGCAGCTGGCGGCCTCGGCAGTGAGCCCGCGCTCCCCTGCTGCCTGGCCGCCGCCGAAACTTGAGGCCGTCGCTCACTGACCGCCGAAACCCGAGCGGCGTCGCGCGCCCTCTCACCGGTATTCATTTACGGCGCCAAGGCGGCCCGTCCGCCGCCCGCGGGGTCGCAGGGGGGTGCGACGGCGGTCCGCCCCCGACCCTTAGACCGGGACACCGTCCCAGTCCCGCACACTGACCCCCAGATCGGGACACCGCTCCAGCCGCACACACTGACTCCCAGACCGGAAGGCCTGCCATCCCCACAGAGCGAGCCGCGCCCCACGTTAACCGCTCGGCGAGCGGATGGCTAACGCTGAAAGAGCGTCGCGCACCGGAAGCCCGCCCCAGCTGATCACGTCCAGATGACGCGCTCGTCACTGGGCGCCGGTTGCGCCAGGGCGTCGGCGCGATGTCCGCTCGCCAGGGACCCGCGCCGCCAGCCGGCCGGGCTTGTCATCAGTCCGCGCGCCCTGCGCCACGCCGTGTGTGGGAGCGCGCCCGGCGCCGTGCCTCGTATGGGAGCGGGCAGGCTGCGCTGCCAGCGAGCCTGTCGTGCGCGTGCAGTGCACCATCAAAACAGAGCTGGCGCGTGCAGAGGGCGGCTGCCGACGGCGGCCGGCCGCCGCCAATTTGGCCGCCCCTGGTTCGTGACTGGTCGCCGCCATTGGTCTTCCTTCTCCCGGAAGCATGGATTATTTAGCCATCACCGGGGTCTAATCAGTATTTTCCATGATTCTCAAGCCGAACCCATTATTTAGATATCATTATTGAAGCATCGCATGCGCGGCGGCGGTGGGCCGTTTTAACCCGGCGATGCCAGCGCTGCCTGTCGAGTGGCGCCCGAAGCTGCGCGCCGCAAGCCGCCGGCGGACATGATCAATGTTGATGGCCGGCCCGGAGCCGGCGCGGCTCTGTCGCACCCCGCCCACTCGTCGAACCAAGCGGCGCCTACCGATGACGCCGATGGGACCTGGCTTCCGGCGGGACGACCCATCTCTAACTTGTCTTGGCGAGATATCGGCCACCATCTGGAGCGGCGCGCGCGGCGCGAGCATCGCCAGCACCACGGCCGCTCAATCTGACTGGTGCTCCCTTGGCCACCGAGCCACGTTGTCCGGAGGTCGGCCGGATAGTCATGCCAGCGGCAGCGGGCTGTATCCGACCAGGTGCCTGTTGGGTAAAGGTTCCGTGCGCATTATGTCTCTCACCACCTTGACCAGCCAGACTCCTAGGTGCCCCTCCCCCCGCACCTTAATAAGCAGCACACGGAAACGGCAGCCGTTCGGCAGAATGCAGGAGGTCAAGGAGGGGACGGAGCGAGGAAGAGCGGCGGAGACCGCCAGCTCCTGCCCCGGACACGGAGCGCTA
This sequence comes from Pollicipes pollicipes, assembly GCF_011947565.3. Classification (NCBI taxonomy): domain Eukaryota; kingdom Metazoa; phylum Arthropoda; class Thecostraca; order Pollicipedomorpha; family Pollicipedidae; genus Pollicipes; species Pollicipes pollicipes. The sequence goes on along the minus strand of NW_023596136.1, from coordinate 4,163,740 downwards.
AGGCCCTGCGGTGCGGAGCCCCTTCATGTTTCTTTTACACCGTCAGTAAAACGGCACATAAACTGCGCCGCCAGGCGGGCCTGGAGGCGAGTGCAAGAGGCAAGTCTCCGTCAGCGGTCCGCCGGGCCTGAACCGCCCGGCGGCACGTCCGCACACCTCGTGTGCAGCTTTGTACTGCTCTCGTTTCATCAAAACCACCCGCCCGAGTAATCTGCCGAGCCGTTACTGGCTTGGAAGTTCCGGACCACTCAGGCAAAAACTGCACACACACACAAAGGCGTCCATCATCTGCCAACATTTTTCTTTTTTTTCCACGTGGTCTTGGAGCGCGCTTTTCATCCTCTGAGGACCGCCAAACTCGCACGCTTTCGGGTTGCATGGTCACCAATGACCCGTGGCGCGCTTTGTACGCGCCAAATCGGCCATGCGCTGGCGCGCCGGTGGAACACGACTGTGCCGCACGAGAGCGCGCGTCGGATGATCGGTTACCGGCGGCGTGTGTGGCGCGGCGTGGCGCGCCACGATCGTCGAAAATCGCAGCCGCTGACCCATTTGCAGTGGCGGCGGCGCCCAGCGCTAGGCCCATGGCGACTGCTGTTCAGCCAGTCGTCCGCAGCCACCGCCCCAGCCAGTGGCTGCGGACGCACGACAGCCGCGCTGAGGCGGCGGCGGCAGCGGCGTGGCGTCCGGTACGGACCCGGCGAGCCTGACACCGGAGCCGCAAACACGGCTGGGCCGGAGCCGGCCGGAGCCACTAGCGCCATTCGCGCCGAGTAAATGGCTTCATTTTCGACGCCAGTGACGGTCATTCATCAGCGTTGCGATTTATCTCTGCCAGGCCCGGAGAGGCCTGATTCGGTCGAGGGGCCGGCCGTAACCTGACGAGCTCGGTCGAGGCGCCGGCCGTAACCTGACGAGCTCGGTCGAGGCGTCGGCCGTAACCTGACGAGCTCGGTCGAGGCGTTAGCCATGGCCTGGCGAGCTCGGCGTCCGCCGTCGCCCTCGGTTGAGGCGTTGGTCGATGTGCTGTTCACGTCTCGGCCATTGTAGGGCTGCACTACGTCAGGGAGCGGACGCACTACACCGGGAAGCGAACCATCTTGGCCGACGCCAGACGACTGGCTCTGCCCCGCACATCCAACTGGTCTCAGGCGTGGAGACAGGCCAACCCAGCATGTCCAGCTGATCTCAGGCGTGGAGACAGGCCAACCCAGCACATCCTGCTGATCTCAGGCCCAAGATTCGCCGCGACCTTGGCCAAACTGATGTGCTTGCGTTTGTTTCTAATCATAGCGTGAATTGCACAGCTTTATGGCGAAATAAAGCGAGCTTTGTATGAGTTCTTCGAATGTTATGTTTACGGGGAGGCGTTCATGGGTATTCTTTCCTTGTCTTTGTTTAAACTTGTGTCCTGTAAGATGACTGTAGATAGTTATGGTAGTTGATATGGCATGGCAATTTGTTGATCTGTTGGCAAACTGGTGTTTGGGCGTTAAGGAAGGCAACGAAAATATTACGAGCGTGCAGAACCATGTTTGTATGTGTACCGTGAGCCGAGGCGTAATCAGGATAGAATGGCGGACATCACTGACCGAAAAACCAGCCTGTCATCATATAAAAACCTGCTCCTCACACTAATTGTGCACAACGAACAGAACAGTGATTCATGGGCCCCAAAACACGCCCGGAGTGAACGAACCCAATTCCAGTTGTCTCGACAGCCGGCAGCTGCATCCCACCTCGGCGCTGACAGCCAACAGCTGCAGTCGGCGCCGACAGCCAGCAGCTGCACCGAGGTGTGAGAGCCAGCAGCTACAATCGGTCCTGACAGCTAGCAGCTGTAGCCGGTGGTGACGGCTGACAGCTGACAGCTGCAGTGGGCTCTGACAGCCAGTAGCTGCAGTGGGCTTTTAGAGCCGACAGCTGCAGTCGGCGCTGACAGCTGGCAGCTGCAGTTACCGCTAACAGCCGCTGGGTGGTCTGAGCAGACCATCAAGCATCGTTGCAAACTGATAAAAGCCTTGTTTTGTCCCTTCCTGGATGACGAGGCGCATCATGATCAACGTCTTTTCCTCCCGCCTCCCAGCATAAGCTTAGGTAGTCGAGAAAGACCTGCTAAATCTGCGAGGTAAGGAGTGAAATGAAAAACGTCTGACCATAGAAGGCCCCAGTAGTCCCGTTTTTATCGCGACCGGCTTAGATCACACTGTACGCTCTGAGACATTTGGAAACTTCCGTAACGAAATTCCTAACAAGCAAATAAACAAAAACGAAGCGTCGCAATCTGACATCACCGGACACGTTTACATGGACGCTGCTTACCGGTTGGGGGACGCCTAATCGATACGTGTCACACATTACCTGCTCGGAGGGCCACATATTTCCTCATTGAACTATGTTATGAAGCATTTGCTCGGTCTACTTTTCACATTTCCTGAGTGGTGCGTGCTGCAATGTCCTGATGGGCTATCTTTGGCAATATCTGACCTACAATCGCAGCGCCTGGCTGCTTTCGGTTGCGCGTGCCTCTTCGTCCTCTGTCCTCTAGACTTCTGCTGCATATATACTGATTAGGCTGTATCGCGCAAACTGATCGGCATGTGTCTTATATTTCCTGAGCAAATGGGCGTCACTCAGATGATCGGACTAAACCTCCGGCACGTGTCGGTCACCAGATTAGCAATGTGTGCGCCTGACGTGGGTCTTCAGGCTGTTGCCTGGGCGTCCAGGCTGTTCCAGGCAGGCTCATCCTGATCGGTGTCAGCGTGGTGCCCGGTCGGTGTCGGCATGATGCCCGTTCCGCCAGGTTGGTGTCAGCATGGAGCCCGTTCTCCCGGTCCTGCCGTTGTCAGCGTGTTGCCTGTTCCCCGGTTCGGTCGGTGTCAGAATGGAGCCCGTTTCCCCCAGTCCGGTCGGTGTCAGCGTGGTGCCCGTTCCCCCAGTCCGGTTGGTGTCAGCGTGTTGCCTGTTCCCCGGTCCGGTCGGTGTCAGCATGGAGCCCGCTCTCTCAGTCCGTTCGTTGGTGGGATGGAGGCCCGTTCCCCCAGTCCGGTCGGTGTCAGCATGGAGCCCGCTCTCCCAGTCCGGTCGTTGTCAGAATGGAGCCCGTTCCCAGGGTCTGGTCGGTGTCAGCATGGAGCCCGCTCTCCCGGTCCGGTCGGTGCCAGCATGGAGCCCGCTCTCCCAGTCCGGTCGTTGTCAGGATGGAGCCCGTTCCCCAGTCCAGTCGGTGTCAGCATGGAGCCCGCTCTCCCAGTCCGGTCGGTGTCAGCATGGAGCCCGCTCTCCCAGTCCGGTCGGTGTCAGCATTGAGCCCGTTCCCCCCAGTCCGGTCGGTGTCAGCATGGAGCCCGCTCTCCCAGTCCGGTCGTTGTCAGAATGGAGCCCGTTCCCAGGTCCGGTCGGTGTCAGCATGGAGCCCGCTCTCCCGGTCCGGTCGGTGTCAGCATGGGGCCCGCTCTCCCCAGTCCGGTCGGGTGTCAGCATGGAGCCCGTTCCCCCAGTCCGGTCGGTGTCAGCTTGGTGCCCGTTTCCCGGCCCGGTCAGTGCTGGCGCCACTCGCCGACACCCAGCGACGCGCCGGATAACAAAAACATCGATCTCGCGCCGGGCGCCGGGGCGGCTCTGGGAGCGGCGGCCGCGGCTGGTGGGGACGCCGCCGGCCCGCCCGATCGGGCTGCAGATTTCCCCCGGGGCGCACTGGACTGCGCGTCGGTCAGCTTTATCGCCGGACAGCATTATCAGCTTTATGAGCGTGCAGTGGCGGGGGAGGCGATGAGTGGGCGGAGCGTAGTCAAGTTGGGGGTGGGGGGGGGGGGGGGGGGCAATAGGGTCGTGCCCTTCCCCTTCGGTTCCAAGCGGTCCATCAGGCAGGCGAGACGGCCCATCTGGCGGTCTAGAGAAGGGCCCATCTGGTGGCAGCCGAGAAGATTTCGATGGGTCCCGAAGCACTAGGACTTAAGACCCGTCGTTTTGGACTACGTGAGGTGCCTGCATGGTACAGTTTATTCCTCGAAACTGAATCTAAATGCGAATAAAAACAGGGCTCGGGCAAAGTGTAGAGAGTACATCCATTCTTGCATCTAAAGATGCCCCCACCGATCGGTAAAGGCAATCAGTTGCTTCGTCTGGAGCATCTCAACAGGCAAGCCTTATCTTTTATTACTGCAGTGGGTCTCTTTTCAAGTCCGCAGGGTGTGTTTGTACCGCCGACAACGGCTTTGCTGCAGGCTAGCAGGAAAACCGTCCAAATACCGACAGAGATCCTCTACGGACCGGTATGGGGCCTCTCCAAGCAAGCAGCGGGCCCCGACAAGGCAAGCGAATGACCCTGTCTGCCTGACCGTAAAACGGCTACGCCGCCCTGTAACGGACGCCATCAAGCTCTTGCTCTGCCATTGCATGACGTCATGCCACGCTGCCAAACAGCTGAGCGTTGGCAACATGTGAAGAAGTCAGCGATCTCGTGCACCGAAATCGTTGTGTTGACGGTGACACGATGCGTCGGCGACTACGACAGGACATGTCACCGTGTTTCATATCACGGGAATCCGCGTCACATTGCACCCCCAGGGCAGGCTGTGTGACTCCGCTCGGCTTCGGTGGCGTCGGAAGTGTAGGCCGTGCTGCGCCCCTTGCTCTCCAATCAGGCTCCATTCGGCCAGACCGGCAATAAGCCTGTTAACTCCAGAACGAAGTCATAATGCGATTTCGCTTCACCTTCTGCGTCGCGCCCCTCCCATGACGAAAATCGATCGAGCTCAGCTGGAGCTGGAGCAGACAGCGCACTGTGGCTGTCAGACACTGCTGAAGCAGACAGCGCACTGTGGCTGTCAGACACTGCTGGAGCAGAGAGCGCACTGTGACTGTCAGACACTGCTGGAGCAGACAGCGCACTGTGGCTGTCAGACACTGCTGAAGCAGACAGCGCACTGTGGCTGTCAGACACTGCTGGAGCAAAGAGCGCACTGTGACTGTCAGACACTGCTGGAGCAGACAGCGCACTGTGGCTGTCAGACACTGCTGGAGCAGAGAGCGCACTGTGGCTGTCAGACACTGCTGGAGCAGAGAGCGCACTGTGGCTGTCAGACACTGCTGGAGCAGAGAGCACAACTGTGGCTGTCAGACACTGCTGGAAGAGAGAGCGCACTGTGACTGTCAGACACTGCTGAAAGAGAGAGCGCACACTGTGCCTGTCAGACACTGCCGGAGGAGAGAGCTGCACTGTGACTGTCAGACACTGCTGGAGCAGATAGTACGCGATGGCTGGTAGGAATTGGTGGAGCAGACAAGCCAGAGAACAGACTGAAACTGGTAGATTACACTGGTGCAGACAGCGCACTGTGTTTTTTAGGTGATGCAATCACCTCTGGTCCAAGATGCAGATTTGTGCAAACAGCACAATTGGTGCGGCGTTGGGGGCGGGGGGGGGGGGAACGGGGTGCTTGTCACCGTGCCCAGCTGCGGTGCATGAGTGAGTGCGGGTACCCCAGTCGAATCTTTCGCCGTGTCCCAGCTGCGGTGCAGTGAGTGAGTGCAGGTCCCCCAAGTCGAACTTTTCGCGGCCGTGTCCAGCTGCGGTGCAGCGAGTGAGTGCAGGTCCCCCAAGTCGAACTTTTCGCCGTGTCCAGCTGCGGTGCAGTGAGTGAGTGCAAGTCCCCCAGTCGAACTTTTCGCCGTGTCCAGCGCGGTGGCAGCGAGTGAGTGCAGGTCTCCAAGTCGAACTTATCGGGCCGTGTCCAGCTGCGGTGCAGCGAGTGAGTGCAGGTCCCCAAGTCGAACTTTTCGCCGTGTCCAGCTGCGGTGCAGCGAGTGAGTGCCGGTCCCCCAAGTCGAACTTTTCGCCGTGTCCAGCTGCGGTGCAGCGAGTGAGTGCAGGTCCCCCAAGTCGAACTTTTCCGCCGTGTCCAGCTGCGGTGCAGCGAGTGAGTGCAGGTCCCCCAAGTCGAACTTTTCGCCGTGTCCAGCTGCGGTGCAGCGAGTGAGTGCAGGGTCCCCCAAGTTCGAACTTTCGCCGTGTCCAGCTGGCGGTGCATGAGTGAGTGAGAGTGCAGGTCCCCCCAGTGGAACTTTTCGCCGTGTCCAGCTGCGGTGCAGTGAGTGAGTGAGTGCAGGTCCCCCAAGTGGGAAATTTTCGCCGTGTCCAGCTGCGGTGCAGTGAGTGAGTGAGTGCAGGTCCCCCCAAGTGGAACTTTTCGCCGTGTCCAGCTGCGGTGCAGTGAGTGAGTGCGGGTCCCCCAGGTCGAACTTTTCGCCGTGTCCATCTGCGTGCACTGAGTGAGTGCGGGTCCCCCAGTCGAACTTTTCGCCGTGTCCAGCTGCGGTGCAGTGAGTGAGTGCGGGTCCCCCAGTCGAAACTTTTCGCCGTGTCCAGCTGCGGTGCAGTGAGTGAGTGCGGGTCCTCCAAGCGCAGCCCGGCGAACTCCCGCCTCTGAACAGCGGGTCCAGCGAACAGAGGTCTCTCGGGCGAGGGTTGTCAGGGTTATTATGCGCACGGCCCTACCACCAACGCCACTCCCACCCTCTAACCCAACCGATTGCTAGGTCGAAAGAAAGAAACCAGCCCCCCCCCCCCCCCCCCGCTCATGGTGCCGGGTTGGAAGGTCTGCCTACCCCGTCTCTGCCAGCTCGGCACCTCCCTTCTTTACAGCCGCCCATGAATGTCCGCTAATAATGCCGTTTTTAGGCCCTATACCGCCACATGCTGCCCACGTCTCTCAATTGCCCATGGCCGGCCTTCCCACTGCGAGAAAAAATCGTCCAGATGCAACGATGCATACGAAATCGCCGCGTGTAGCGTCCCGCCCCGCTGGCAGCACCCGGTCGCGGCTTCTATGCTTCGGGCTCACATCATCGAGGACTGAGGCGGTATGGACCGCCGGACAGCGGACTAAGGAGGCACGGACCACCGGACAGGCGGACTTGCGGCGGCACGGACCGCCGGACAGGCGGACTGAGGCGGCACGGACCGCTGGACGGGCGGACTGAGGCGGCACGGACCGCTGGACGGGCGGACTGAGGCGGCACGGACCGCTGGACGGGCGGACTGAGGCGGCACGGGACCGCTGGACACAGGCGGACTGAGGCGGCACGAACCGCCGTACAGGCGGACTGAGGCGGCACGGACCGCTGGACAGGCGGACTGAGGCGGCACGGACCGCTGGACGGGCGATCTGAGGCGGCACGGACCGCTGGACGGACGGGACTGAGGCGGCACGGACCGCTGGACGGGCGGACTGAGGCGGCACGGACCGCTGGACGGGCGGACTGAGGCGGCACGGACCGCTGGACAGGCGGACTGAGGCGGCACGGACCGCCGTACAGGCGGACTGAGGCGGCATGGACCCCTGGACAGGCGGACTGAGGCGGCACAGACCCCTGGACAGGCGGACTGAGGCGGCACGGACCGCTGGACAGGCGGACTGAGGCGGCACAGGCCACCGCACAGACAGACGATGGGCATCAGCGGAACGACCGGCGATGCCGGGACAGAGCCCAAGCCATGCGAAGCGACTGAGCTCCTGATTGGGGCAACGGCGTAGGAAGCGAAGGGATAGGGATGGCCCTCTCCTTTTCGTGACAGGTCAGCACGCGCTCTGGTGGCCAGCTGAACGCGATGCGCTCGGCGAGGAAGGCGTCAGTGAGTTGGAGAGCTAGAGGTACGCAATGATGGGACACGCAGGACTCTACATGAACTCATTTACATCAAATTTTTAGCTCTCTGATTTTGCCTTCGGGGCAAATGAGGCTTAGCAAGGCTCACTGGAAATAAGTGCCAACAGTGTTCTAGAACTTCTCACACCAACTAGCTTTAATCTAGATATCTTTTTGAACAACAGGTCAGTTGGTGTCCTAACAGGTTGATGAAGTCTTGTCAGACGTTAAAAGGTCAACATGACCAAAAACTTTGAGATGATTTTGTTATTTTGAGTTGTAATCAGTATCAAGAACTATACTGGATTGCTCCTCAAAACAGAACATTGGTCGAAGCCCTTTCAGGTAAGTCACCTCGCCGACCCTCATAAAGTCAAAACAAGAAGCATGTTTACTTTTTCGTGATTAAACGCTCTGAATGAACGCTGGAACTGAAAACCCCTTGAAACCATTTTTTTCAAGTTAATAAACTGCCAGACTTTTACCTTGATATAAACATCACACCTAACCCAATGTCAATGAAATTCATTATAACTTTAAGTTCAATTTTCTAGCCATCTAAGAAACCATCTCAACATTGTATGGCATTGTCCAGTACTCCGTCGTCGCCAGTCTGAAAAAGTCGCTTAGGATTGCTTTCTCTGGCACCCCTGAGCTGACTCTGACTTACTGCAACGCAGTTATCTATTTGGGTGTTCCCAATTTTTCACACCAAAAGAACGGATATTCAATTACGTACAGCTTATCGCACCTTACCTCACACCGTCCGGAGTCCATTCGGATAAAAAAGCCGACTTTCTATTTCCTGTTTTCTGACTGTTTCAAGGTCACCCAAGCATCAACTGTCGAGTCATTCATATCTGGTGTTCGTGAGCAGAATTTTCAGATATAACGACCTCTTCTTCAAACAGTCGCCGATTGGCTCTTAATTGATGTTTTGCATGGTTCGACGAAGCACTCAAACAATACCGCATCGATGAGCACATTTACTGAAGAAAGAAATTATATTCTTTAGAGCAGGTCTTTCCCATTAAAGTATACCGATGTTTATAAGTAGACGTATAAGTGAACGAGTTTCATCATCACTGATGCGTTGCTCAATATCTTCAAGTGTAGAGCATTCCGTTAACATTAGCGATGTCGTGAAGCATGTGTCGGCTTCAAAAGGTGCTTGCCCTCCCACTTTTTGGACCTTCTCATGGATGGCGGGGGCGTCGTCGAGGTGGGAGGCGAGACGGCGAAGCTTGCCCTGCCGCCAGCGGGGCGGCTCGCGCCACCGGCAGCCGTCTCGCCGCGCGATGCGATCCCTTCAGAGCCGCTCTGGCCCGGCGCGCACGCCTAGGCCGATCGACAGACGACGGCGAAAACGACTCGGCGCACTCGGCCGGATCGCGGGTCGCTAAGCAGGACGAACGGCGGCTTCTCGGGAGTGGCTGCGGGGATCAGTCCCCCCCGCACCCTGCCCGTCCATCTTCACGTAGATAGGAGCCGGCGCTCAGCGAGTTAAGCTGGCGGGCGTTCCACCAGGCCCAATGGAAACCCACGACCTGTGATGTAGGACTGATCACAGCTCCGCTCACAGCTCGGTTGACTCCATCGCCCTGAACGCCGAGAATCACAGGGCCGTCAGCTTGCGATGCCTCGGCATTGCTGCCCTCTGTCGCATCCATCGGCATCAGGGACTAATATCAACTTGTCAGATGATGCTGGAGCGGAGAGCTCTTGACGAAGAGTTTAGTGTTATCTTGCGGATTGCCACCTAATCCGGAGGCCCGGCTGGGCTCTAAGCAAACCAGAATTATTTTTAAAATGTAAATCGCATCAAACAGCGTTTGGTATCTACGGTATATCTTTTGCGCATTCTTGCGCGGCAATGTCGTGTGACAAAGGGAATGTCAGCAAGCGTCGGCTCCTTGCCCGGTGTGGCGCAGAATCTCTTTGAGTTATTGCCGATTCCCTGCCCAGCATAAGACAGACATTTTGCAAGTTGGCGGCCTGCTCACCTCCCAGCATAGCGAAGAAATTCGCGTCCGGCAGAACATTATTCGAACATTCGTGTGCCGCCATTAGTAGCTTCTCAGACCTCCAGCGATAAATTTCGTGCGTGCTGACACGAGGCTGGAATGGGTTTGAGATGGCTTTAGTAACATCGCGCTAGCTGGGCGACCGAGCACGAGTGTGGTGGGGCTCACGTCGAGAAAAACTGGCGGCCCGACGACCGAAAAGCACGCGCCGACGGGCGCGCGGCGCGCGGCGTGCCTGCAGGGTCACGGACGGATGAATAGTGCCGCCGCGTGAGGAAACGCGGCTTCGTGCAGTCACGCCGACAGCGCGTGTCACGCCGCCGTCGGCGTGACCTGGCGCCGCCACGGCGTGGGCCATACATCGCGCGTGAGCGCCGCGGGCGGCGTGACCGCGCGGCAGTGCGCGGCTCGACGCAGCATGTGTCTGTGACCCGGTCGGGATCAGGCGGTGGGGGCGGGGGTCACGCGGGCTGGCCACCCTCCCGCCACACAGCTGACCTGCCCGGTACTCCTCCAGGGCGCGCATGCGGCCCAGTATCTGGATGACTGCACACCCGTCGAGGTACAGAAAACTGGCGTGTGACATGTCGCAGGATAGGTCAGAGGTCAGAGGTCAGAGGTCAGACCGAGGGTGCCGACATAACGATACAGACGACTTCCAACTGCATGTGACGTAACGATACCCCCGACTTCCAACTGCATCTGACGTAAAGATACCGCCAACTTTCAACTGCATCTGATCTAACGTTGCCACTGACTTCCAGCTGCATTTGAAGTAATGATACAGCCGTCTTCCAACTGCACCTCGCCTCTCGTTATCTCAAATCCCGCCGACTTTCAACTTCATCTCGCCTGTCCTATCTCAAACGCAGCGTGCAGCCGGATCACAGGTCTTAGCAGCAGCCTTCTGCCTGATAAGGAGTCTCCTAAGAGACGAGTAGTTCAAGTCAAAGTCCCCGCCACGTACAGCTAAGCAACAGCTGCTGGGGCGCGCCATCATTCTGACTGCTGACGCGCCAGGTCCGACCAAACGTCCGGCCGGCGCTGGGAGATGGGAACGCCCTGCCCTTCCCACAGACGTCACCAATCACAGAAACCCCCACTGTGACGTCCTTTCCCAGTGTCAGCCGTCGCCCGCCGACAGCCGACGCAGGGAACGGGACCATTATTTGCCGTAAGCGGGATCAGACGGGACGCGTCCGCTCGATGCGGGGTCGGTGGGTCAGCGGGCCGCTCTCGGCCGAGTGGTGCTCAGTGGCCACCCGACGACGCCATAGTGCAGCCTAATAATTGACGTAATCCACCGATCGTGAGACTGTCAGCCTCGCTGATAACTCGCCAAATCCGTACTCTTCCTGATAGCTTTACGGGAGTTTTATCGCTGCGCTGCTCGAGCTGATAACCGCGGTAAGCCGACGGATTACACCGCGACACGCGCGCGATGCTCAGACCGCCCCACCCGGAGCCTGTGGACCCCGTGCACGCCTGAACGCAGCGTGCCCTCAGAGTGGTCCGCTTATGGTGCGTCCTGATCCGCGCGATGCGCATCCCGGTGAGTCCGACCTCCGCTCTGCAGTCCGGCCGGCTCGCCCGAGCTCCAGTTC